>NC_026148.1:5050924-5085646 GCF_000512975.1 Sesamum indicum | reverse complement strand
GGAGATTTGTACCAAATCTGTCTGTAATGTCACTTGAATAGGCTCAAAGTGGGTTATGAGCGGCAGTTTCGAATGAAAACCTTCAGAACAAACATGCCAAAAAAGATACAGAGAGCTAATTTGTATCAATTGCATACTTTACACCAAAGATAACTATATGCTTTGCAATACACCATAAATGCATAGCTACATAATATGACTTCTGATACCTGGATCCGTGATCGTCTTCAGAAGGGCTCCTCCCCTCCAATACACCCCAACATGCCCTTCAGGGACTTGATGCAAAATAGACAAACTCTGCTTCAGATTTGATGAAGAAGGAACTATAATCTGCAAACCATTTGGTTGAATGTCATATGCTCACCTCAGTCTTAACTTAATTAGACTCTTATAATTTTCTCAATCACAATATTTCTCTCCCGTCCGAACATCAAGAATGCTCAAACGAACAATGGATTGGAAATAACAAACAAATTCAAAATTTCAAACTACCTCATTGAAGAAAGCGAAAACGTCTCCTCCAGAAATGACAACTCAAAGATATCCAGAACTTAAAACCTTAAACTATACTTTGATGGGGTTTAAGTGATTCGCGAAGAAACTATTGCAACTTTTACATCCGAGAGACAAACAAGGCAACTATGATAAATCAAACAAAATCATCATAACCGGTGATCATCTTGGCAACTATTCACAATTTACGCAGAAGCAATCTATCTATATTCCTGTGCGGAAAAATCACAAACACCAAGTAGGATGCTGCTCATTAACTTTACCATGGCGGCAATAGCGACAAACGTGAATAAAACAGTGAAAATGGCGGAGAAATCCCCGCCTCCGCCGCCAGCTGCCGGTGGACGTGGGGGTGGAGGCGCCGCTCTCTGCTGATGCTGTGGGTCCATGAGGAAAGGAGAAGTGGGGTTGGAGAACTTGCTTCCGCTCTGTCTTAGCTCCCCACCAAAAACAACCAACTATAGTTATTTTTCATCATTTAACCAATTTTATTACTAAATCAAATAAAAGAAAAGAAAGTTGACCTCTTCCATTCCAATATTAATTAAATAAATAATTACCCATATTTGACTTCACACAATTAGAAAAAATATCATATTTCAGATATGATCATAATCCCGTCCTAATATTTATTTAATAATTATGCGTAACACAGTCCAGTGGCACTATAGAATTGAAGAACTTACACAAAAATTTTAAGATTATAAAAGGACTAACCCTACAAATAAATATTAGCACTCTAATTTTTAAATCAATAAAAATTACTGAAACAAAAAAAAAACTCAAGATAATATGAGAATAAGGGTTGAAAATAATATTAAAGTGATGAAAATGCGTGGAGTGCAACAGCTAAGCTGAAAATAGATTCGAAATTGATAGAGAATAAGAGTTGGAGCGTGATAGAATGTGTTACCAAAATAACTACACAAAGAGTCAATTTATAAACGATCATGGAGCAAAATCTAAAAAGGTGTTACGGTGAATCATACACCTTTGAAAAGCTACAAATGTTAGCTACTCAACAGACATGATCTTGGTTACTAAAGTTTGCCCAATCTGTCCGAGAATTCAGAAATCTGTTACTTGTTGGTTAAGGAGTTAATTCCAACCAAATACTTGGAGTTAGTTAGAGGTCTTTTAGTTAGTTGTGTCATAGGATGTCAACAACCTGCCTAACATGTCGTCTTTGGTGTATGTTGACTTAACTTGTTGGATTAGACTAATTTATTAAGTATGTCAGGTTACTAAGGATAAAAATATATTATGGGCTTAATATCTTGTTTATGAGCCAGCAGGACCTAGCCTATTGGGCTGCTCGGTAGGGCCCATCTTTGGGCTTTGGATGAAAAATATTTGAGGGGACACTATCACTCTTCCCTACCCCAGAAGTACAAGATTTGGTGTTGGACTGCTGGAGTAGAAAGAAATAGTCCTGCAAAAAAGATTTTTCCCATCTACGTTAATGTTGGGATGCTTTTTTTACTTTCCTTTTGTGCTATTTGAAGAAGAGCCCTTCGGTTGAAGGCAACTTACACATGTGGATTGATAGAGATTTGTACACATCTGCAAAAACTTATTCATGATGACTGTTAAAGACAGAGGAGATGGACAGACTTAGCTGTGTGCAAAAAGCATGCGCACCGCGATTAGTGGTGTAGCAACATATAGGAGAGGGGAACGCCACGTCCTCACGGATGGGACTGTTGGAGCGCTCCATATTTAACGTAGTTTATTTTCTTTTGTCGTTTCATGTGCTCATTGCATTTGGGTAAGTTTTTTCCTTTTCTCCTTCTTTATTTCTTCAAGAACAAATCCTCACCAAGATTTTGAAAATTTTCTATTACAGGTTTTCAATTTTTTCTAAGGTTCCTTGCCAATTACTCTTTGCTCATTTACCACTTGTGCTTGGGTAAGATTCCCCTACATTCCGCTTTTTTATTTTGCAGTCATGACTACTGTTAGTGTGGATGAAAGGCTGTGGAAAATGTGATTATAGATTTGGTGGGTTCTTCTAGAGAGAAGGGAGAACGCCCTACAGCCTCCAACTCTGCCTCACACCATGGAGGTGAGAGCGAGGCAGAATGGAATTGTAAGGAAAAAGGTAGAAGATAGGCTAGTAAGATCAAGGTTGAGTTTTTAGGATTTATCGTTCCCACTTCACTGAAAAAGACAAGGTGATCACTAGGGAAAAGTATGGGATACCTAATGTGTTTGCGATTCAGGTCTCTGCTTTTGATGATTGCCCCAACTTTCCTCCTAACTTGTTTCTATTTGGTCTAGCTGGAAGTTGGTTTACACTTTCCATTTCCAAAGTTTTTTTTGTTGATTTCGCCAGTCAGTTTAATGTTTGCATAAATTAATTGGTCCCCATATTCTTTAGCTTGATGTCTAGGTTCTACATTTTGGTGAGAAACTTAGGGGAAACCCCTCTTGTTGCTCAATTCCATTCATTTTTCATGCTTAAGAAAGTGGCATATTTTGCTCCACTACTCGAGGGAACACTCGATTTCTTCCCACTGAGTCCTATATGAAGGGGTGGATACGTCACTTTTTCTCCATTTCTTTCCCCATATCCTAGAGGTTCCTTCCTATGTGGATTTAGCCACCACTGAACAACTCAAGTACTATGTCTGTAATTGGCCTGCTGCTTTCCAAACCTTGTTGGATGACTTGCATGTCTTTCCTTTTAGCCCCCCAAAGCTAGTATACCATGTTATTCTTCCTCTTTGGGCAGAGCCCAAAAGAGACGGATATAGAGCCTACTACTGAGATAACTACTTGCAGCCTTTCATCTGCTATTTTTCTTGTTTGAAAAGGAAATTTTCAAATAGGTATTTATGTGGGTTAGTACCTGATTTTTACAAGAAAGATGTTTTAGAAGCTCCTTCAAAACAAGCCATTAAAATGGAGAAAACCCCTGGTGCCAAGCGCATCCTACTGAAAAGTCCTCCCTCGACCCGGACTAGCTCCACGTCCACTAGGGATCCTAAAGGCAAGAGTTGACTAATACAATACCCACCCCCAAAGAAAAGGTTAAGGGTCAGATGGGCCTCTTGACACCTTTTGCTCCGCGCTATGTTACCCGGTGTCAAGGGCTGCTCGCGTACTCGGCCCCCTTGACGTGCACTTCGGCCACTCAACCGTTCTACATGGCCAATCACTCAGCCTTCATCGACAGATGATGGACATCCGCAGTCTTAGAGTCTTAGGATTTGGCCTTTTTTTAGATTGCTCAGGGGGACGTTACGCCTCATGAAGTGCATTTTTCAGCTTTTTCACTTCTACTCTGTTCACTTCTCCGAGGAAAAAAGTCAAGAAAAGCAGGTGAAGTTCTTGGTGGTATGGCCAACTCAAGGCGTCAAATGTGATGGTGTCCCGTTGCACGGCAGCACCCACGGAAGAAGCACCGGCGGATGTGGGTACAAATCCAAGAAAGAAAAACCCCATCGGTAAAAACCCTTAAACTACCGTTTTCTCCCCACCATCAAACCCCACCCACACTCACATGGTGAAACCCTCTCACCTTCATTTCTTTTTTCTTGTGTTCATTTCTCATCCAAAAGAAAGAAAACCAAGAAAAGCAAGAGGGAGAGACAGTGCGAGAAGGAGGCCTCAAATTATGGTATTGCGAAATGTTACTGCTGTTTGAACAATCCTTCTTGGCCCAATCCAATGATCCAGATTCAGGTCTGACTTTCACCACGCCGCGACATCATATGGGTTTTTGCCCATGGATATCACGCCCCTGTGCAGAAATCCTCTGGTAAGATAATGATTATGACATTAAAGTTGAGATATATGCAAATAATAGCTTCATTTATGTAATATATGATTTTTTTAATCACAAATTGGAATGCTACAAGCTCTGTTGTGCTGTGGAATGATGCATGCTAGTTAGAGCTAAATGTAAGTAATTTGGTGGATATCTAAGTCATAACGTATCAGAGCATTTTAGAGGACGATTGATGATTTTGATTCTCTGAGTGCAATATGGCTATATACTAAAATTGCCTACAACAGTAGACATACTGTCCGCATATGCCTTTACTATTCCTTTCTCAAATCATGATATGCCTATTGCTATGTAAAATGTTGGACTTGTGTACATGAGCATGTAGTTGCAATCTCTTGGATTTTGGCATCTAATGAGTAAGCTTCTCTGGTACGTCATGTGGGATGGGATGTTAGATACTAATTTTAGGATTTTCTGTACAGTTTGGTCTTATGTAGACGTTATTCGTGATATTCCAGTATTTAGTCCGTTTGGATAATATTGAAGCTGATGAGCTTCTGCTCAAATATTATTTCATTTGGTAATGTACTGAGTTGTGGAGCTCTATGAGTACATGTATCATGAATGATTATGCTACTCAAGATTGATTTTATGATCAGCTACCCCCAAAACCCTTTTATTGTATTTGCTCTCGAAAATATGCAACTTGTTAATAGATTTGAAACTTATTGCGAACCAATTCATTTGTTCATTGGTAGCACTAGCTGTTCTTTTGAGTGGATGGTTGTGCTCTTTTTAGCAATTCTAATAAGAATGTGGCGTAATCTGTTAAGTGCAGGTGGAGTCGTATCTTCAAATCATGGGAGAGCTAAAACTTTCATCTGCCTTTCTTCAAGTATGTTATAGCACATCTAGGATACCTTTTATTATTTTTAGATGTAGGTTCTGTCAGGCCAGTTCCCATCCCTTTTCTTATGTCGCCCCATTTTCAGTTACTATATTTGGCTTTACTTATTCTTTCTTTCTGATTTGCTCTCTCTCTCTCTCTCTCTCTCTCTCTATTCCCCCCAGAGAGGTTCCCTCGCTTGCTTGCTGTGTTGATTCATTGCTTTCTTTACTTGTTTTATGTTGCAGGTAATTTGTTGGATCTTGGGTGAATATGGGACTGCAGATGGCAAGTATTCTTCCTCATATATCACTGGGAAGTTCTGTGATGTCGCAGAGGTTCATTTGGCAGATGACACGGTGAAAGTAGGTATCTAGTTTTCCAGTATATGCATGGTTTTGTATGGTGGAATTACATTTTGACATGTTAAAGTCACTTGTTTTCTTGATGTAGATTATGTGGATGTGGTTTGAATTATGTCCTTTTTCTTTAGCTAATTGTTTGTTCATGTTATTCTAAATTTTCAGAGGTAAATTTATCTGCATTTGTATAGTTGCTCATTGCTTTGTCTCTTACTCTTAAGGCTAAAGTGTTTTTCTGATTTCCATTTTTCGTTTTTCCTTCTAAAAGTGAGATTCTGACACTAATTTCAACTGCTATTCTTAAAGACTACAGATACTGATGTGAAGTTTTTGTATGCACAATCAACCCATTACTCTGTTAAATGCAAGCGATTAATAATTCACAGCCAAATGTAGAAGCTTTGCTGTGAACACAAAAGTGCAGCAGCTGAAACTTAAGGACCCAATTTGTGTAAATAATCTAATGCTACTGTAAACACTGCAACTTTATGAGTGGTCAATTTTCCGGTTCACTTGCACAAATTTTTTCCATTTTGAACTCTCTAAGTTGATTGAAGCTTAGTGTATGGTAGGGGGTAACCTTAATAACATACATTATGATATTGCGATAACTGCATATGAGCATTACATGTGCTTATAACTATGGATTTAGGGCCACAACATCTATAGTTCACTTTTATCAGTCCAGAACCTGATATCACCACTTCAAAATACTGCAATGAGAATGTGTAAACCTAAAATAATAACCTATAGTTACAAACATGATACCAATAAACAATAAAGTTCACCATTTAAACTCCAACTTTGAGATAAGCGCGTGATAATTTTTCTTAACTTAGCTCATTTTTGGAGGTATCAAAATGCTTTACTTAATTTCAGTATTTAAAAATAACTTGGTGATGAATAATTTCGAAAGGATAAAATATAAAAAAATCTCATTCACCTGAGGAATGGTATATGCTGCATGTATTTGAAGAAAGTTGGAATAGTACTTAGTTAATGAGTTTAGCTTAAGCTTTTGTGTAGTATAGAAATTGTGTAAACTTTCCCTGCGAAGAGATGTAAAATACAAGGAAAAACTAATAGATTATGATTAGAACAAAGGAAAAGAGGAAAAAACTTCAATTAGCTTTATAGATCATCAAAATTCTGATGCATTCAAGAGCTGTCTTAGCTAATAATTGAATCACACTTTTAAGGTTAGTGTTTGCCTTTTACCAAAGGTTTGCAGGTGAACATTCTCTCCATGCTCTTGGTTTGCATACATTGTTTCTAGCTACAACTTGTAAATTGGCAGCTACCCCCAAAACCCTTTTATTGTATTTGCTCTTGAAAATATGCAACTTGTTAATAGATCTGAAACTTATTGCAAACCAATTCATTAGTGCATTGGTAGTGCTAGCTGTTCTTTTGAGTGGATGGGTGGGCTGGTCCTCCTCCTACGTTTATCTTTTTAATGTTGTTCAACGGTTGAAGGAGTATAATATTTGGGCATGGAGATTGGGTGGTATTAAGTTAAGCACTAGTAGCACAAAGACATTGGGAGGAGAATATATGGAAAATAAGTATTGTCAAAATCTTTCAGGTACCTTTGAGGATTTACCATGCTGGCGATCAACATAACAAAGCACGACGGTCTTGTTTATAAGAGTGTCACTTTTGGCTGTGTTTGTATGTATGTAATGATTCATGTTGTTCTTAGTTATTTGATGGCCTTATAAGTTCATGATTGATGGTTGGTTAAGGCTTCATTTTAACAACTACTTATCTTTTAAACCAATGCATTGGTAGTTCATATATATGTGCAGACATTTGCCACATCTAATGCATTTGACAGCGTCTTTGTGTTTCAATGTTTCTGGACCACATAGGTAACCAAGCTTGTACACTCGTTTAAGGAAGGTTCGGAGGAATGGTCCAAGAAGGCGGTAGAGCTTGAGGAGTCATGAAGGCTTTAGAAGTAAGTTCTATTTGTAATTTGTTTTATTCAACAATGGCGAATGATGCACAATACACTAATTCCTCTTGTGAACATGCAGTTTGGTTGTCGAATTCCAAACTTATCGGTTTTTCTTTTGTCTTCATGCATGCTGGACGCAAATGGAAGGTGTATGAGGTGGCAAAGAGGGTATTTGAAAACAATGACACAAAAACTAGAAATCTTTGCAAAGTGATAATGGTGGTAAAAAGTTGATCATTTTCTTCGCTTCCACCCTTCATTTCATCCATCAAGCATGTTTCCTTTATATGTTTGCAATTATTATCTTGAGTTCTTGATATTTATCATCTACATTATGGGGTCGTGATTTTCTTTTTATCTATGGCAAGTTTGTTCTTTTGATAAATAGTCTTGGATGCCTTTTTTAGTGGTTTTCAATTACTTTACTACCGTGGTGTGGGTGTTTCTCATCCTTTTTTATTTGGTTGTGCTTTTATGTTATCTCATTCAAGTAAACGATGTGTATTGTTCTTTGTGGTGTACATCAAGCTCTGTGAGACATATTTTGTTGACGGGATGTCAATAATTGTTTAGCATTTTAGGATTAGACTCTTGGTTCAATTGAAATTACATGAAACTTCTCATATTTCTAATTTTGATTTGAACAGCCCAATTCACCTTCCAAACGAGATAAAACCATTTCAAAAGTAAAGAATTCCTTGACATATATGTAGTGTTAATTAACACGTAAGAACCAGAGGGTAACTTCTTTTTAAGTTTTTATTTATCTTTTATTATCCTATCAAACTACTTTTGTTTTGTTTTCTTTTGTCAGTTACTATCAAACTACTTTCGTTTATATTATTTTTTAGTAATTTGACAAATAAATGTGATTTAGGAAGTCATAAGATTGAGACATGAATGTGCACTAGCGTTATGTGATTGTTGCTTTGATTAACTGTGGAGTTGTTGAGGCATAATTTCATGCATTTTGAATTGCTTTGAAAGAGAGTTGGAATATCTTTGCTTCTACTAAATCTTAGGATTCTTGTGAGATCATATTTGTTTGCTAAAACTCTACCCGATTGATCCTTATATCCCTAACATGGGACATGCATACATTTTGAAAAATTCAAAGGCCCTTCCCCTCCCGGAAAGAAAAAAAGAAAGAAAGAAAGAAAAGTAAGAAAAAGGAAATTATATCTACTCCGTTGGTTTAGGTCACTTAGTAACTGGGAACTTCATCACAAATGTTGTTATTCACATAAAACGGTGGCTAGAGCTATGAGTATGGAAAGCACTTTAGGTAAAACGTGTTTTGGTTGAGTAACCGGGTGCCTTCACCACAAGTGTTGTCATTCGCATCAAAAGGCTAGAATGCAACGTTTTTTGGTTGAGTAACCGGGTGCCTTCACCATAAGTGTTGTCATTCGCGTCAAAAGACCGGAAAACGGCCTAAAGAACACAAGTCACGGGCAAAAACAAAGGAAAAAAAAGCAAATAAAAGACGTGACAAAAACAAAAGGGGAAGAAAAAAGAAAAAAAATTCATTAGTGACCAAAGAAAAGAAAGAAAAGCGAAATCCGTCCCGACTAGGTAGATGTAAGGAGATAAAGGTTATTGTGTTAGCATCGAGGATGATAACATTTAGAAATCCATAGATTTTGTGGAAGCTTGATTGTCCTCCTCTATACTTGGCAAAATGAAGTGTTGTGATGTGATTGGCCTCTTACCCTCGTTATGATAAGTTAGCATTTGCATAACGTATTGCGGCGTTTGTGTTTTGAGATTATGTGCACATAGTATTTCGTTCTGTTGGAGGCAATAACTTTAAAGACTTTGCGGTAGTCCTTTCTTTTCTTTATTGATTTATTAAAAAATTGTAACATTTCTTGGTGCTGAAAATCTTTGTGTGTAAAATTGTCTACTTTAGGCATGCCTTTCTTATATGACTACTATTTTTGGTTGGGAGGAGGAGATAGATTCTGGCCTTGTAACAATATTTAAGTTCTATATTATTATAGTTTTCTTTAATCTTATGAATTATTCCCTTTAGATTGTCATCCCAGCAAGGTGAGGGTGCAAGTTCAGTATATAGCAGTGGTGCATCTTACATGGCCGCCCCTTAAAAGGAAAATGTATGTACTTGCATGTAAGAGTTAAAGAAGTCTACCATGCTGCATATAGACAAGTATTATAAATTTTTCACTTCTAATCTTTACTGGCCCATGAATGTTGTTTATCCAAGTATGTGAGGTTGGGAATCATTGTTAACTAATAATTGAAAATAAAATCAGATTTCTTTTTTGTCTTCCATCTTTCTTTTAAACTCTTCTAATGAAGTTCATCAGATATCTTTCAGTTACATTTGCTACACTTGGTGAGAACACTAGATGATGTCCCTGGATGTGCTTCTTAGTGCTGGTGTTCCGTGGTGCAAGTGACTATTTATGTGCTATCATATCATGTTTATCATTTGTCCCCTACAGTTGTAAGTTGCTTATGCAGAACCCATTCATTAGTTCATTGGTAGTGCGAGCTATTCTTTTGAGGGCCTAGGTGTGTTGGTGCTCTCCTGCATTTATCTGTTTATGCTCTTGAAGTGTTGAAGGAGTAAAATTCAAGTCCATACTCAAAAATGTATATTGGGTGGTATTGAGTTATGCTCTCGCAGCAAGGTGTTTTAAATGAAAAAGAGATTACATCATGAGAAGAATATATGGAACATAAGTACTATAACAATCTTTTAGGTACCTTTGAGGACTTAGCATTCTGCTAGGGATTTTCTTATCCATTGAAAATCAACACATACAATTAGTCACCATCATTTGTTAATATTAGGTCTATGTTGATTTTTGTTGTTCTGCATCTTTAGTAATTTCATCTTTGGTTGCATTGTAAGTCAATCTCTTAAATCTATGTTTTTCTTGACTTAGACTGGTGCAAAAAGCTCGAGAATTTATTGTCACTTCCCAAGAGCTCATCACTCGGGGTTCAGTCCTGGTAAGTCACTTGTATTGGCTTAATTCCTATCAATATTTATGTTGATCTATCTAGAGAAGTTATTTAATATCAATATCTGACAATTAAAGTGCTTATTCTGTTTATTCGATCTTATTGTTTTAGGATATTATTGTGGAGATGCTGTTGATATTGCTAGTATTGAATTGTCGAGTGTTGCAAGAGAAGCTATTAGGTGTTCTCCAATGGTGTCTCGCTTCCAGTTATCATATGATCTTGCAGTCTCGTTATTTTCTAGGTTTGTTTTCTTTTGTCCTTGTGTGTGAACCTCTTCTTGTATCACTCAGAAGTGGTCTCTTGAAAACTTAGTATTTTATTGGCATTCCTTTTCTTGTTATGCCCCTGTATAGAAACCTACGGTAAGATAATAATTATCATTTAAAATTGAAATATATGCAAATAATAGCTTCATTTATGTAATATATGACTTTTGGTCACAATTGGAATGCTAATTACAGTGTCGCGCTGTAGAATGATTCATGTTAGTTGGAGCTGAGTGAAGGTAATTTGGTGGATATCTCTAAGTCATAAAATATTAGAGCATTTTAGAGGATGATTGATGATTTTGATTTTTTTAGTACAAATAATGGCAATATACTAAAATTGCCTACAACAGTAGACATACTGTCCGCATATGCTTTTACTATTCCTTTCTCGAATCATGATATGCCTGTTGCTATGTAAATTGTTAAACTTATGTACATGAGCATGCAATTGCAATCTCTAGGATTTTGGCATCTAACTATTTGGACGATGAGTAAGAGTCTCTGGTTTGTTGTTGTGGGATGGGATTTTTGATGCTATATTTTGGATACCCTATAGAATTAGGTCTTATGTAGACACTATTGGTGATTTTCCGTCTTTTTAATCAGTTTGGGTAAGATTGAAAGTGATGAGCCCTGCTGAGTTGTGAAGCTCTGTGAGTACATGTATCATGAATGATTATGCTACTCAAGATTGGTTTATGATCAGTTACCCCCAAAACCCTTCTATTGTATTTGCTCTCTGAAATATGCAACTTGTTAATAGGTCTAGATCTGAAACTTTGAAATAATTAAGCAGGCTGTTCGATTTGAGAATTGGAGTTCATTAGGGTTTAGGCCTTGAACTGGTATCCCTTTGTCTATACCTGTATCATCCAGAATGGTACTGTGATGCCAATCTGGATCACTATGAACTCTGTGCTTCCTGTTTCCATCATGTCATCTGTACTTTATGCTGACTTGTGTTGAACTACTGTAGCTCTTTGCGGATCTTGGGGATCTTCAATACATTATTCAATTTCTATAGGCAGATGCTCATCATCTTGTTATAAAAATTGTTGGAGGTTTTATGCTGGTTTTACTCAATCCAGGTTTAAAACTCAGCTACATATTGGACAGTTGGTGAAGGTGAAGGATACATCAGCTAAACTTAAGCAAGCTAGTGAAACATAATATCAAGTTGAAGTCATTGTCATTTTTTCTTTTTGCTTAACAGTTGATCCGGCAGTTGTGTTTTTGTCGTATTTCATCTATTCTGCCTATTTTAACCAATTTATGTGTCATGATTGCCTGCAATTGTGGTGTCCTAGAAATCTTGCAATCTCTTGAAACTCAAACAATGCAAATAGACTTTGTAGTTTTTTTGTTTAAAATTTATGGGGTCATAAAATGATGTTTGAACATTTTTCTGCACCAATCTCTGATCCATGCTGGATGGTCTAATCTCCATCCTTTTCCCTGCAGGCAACGAAGAAAATTACACCGCCAAACTTGCGGAAAACTTTCAGGCAGATTTGAAAGTCTGCTCAGAGGGAAACAATGGATACTCCTTTTGTTCCCCAAGCCGTCTCCCTTCTAGGTAATATATTCTGTGGGCTAGGATGCTATCTAAATGAGTTTAACTCTGAGATTTTCTTCTGTTTGTGGTTTCGGTAATGGCAAAACTATAGACAATATTTTATAGTTTGTGAAATTTGCATTGACTGGTGGACCATTTACGTAATCTCATACCACTTTCTATGTTAAACTATATTTTTGGGCTGTGGCTTAGATTTTGAAACTATTATCTCTGCAGCTACTCAGCTGGCTATGCAGATATAAGTGCACATAAGAGTTTGGAACAGTGAGCTCGTCTTGTGAATCTAGGAGGTACACCAATTAAGGAATTTTAACGTTTGTGATAAATGTATATAATAAACCATCTTTTCATCAATAGGCCATTGTCAACCAACATATTGTAAAACTCTTGTAAAGTTAATCTGACCGTGGTAGAGATTATGCTCTTGCTTGCGTGCTTGGACTCATGTTGAAGTAACTTCCTCCTCACTTTTACAACTCTTTGACAGGATAAGAATCGTCGGGGGATGAATACAATTGTTGAACAAAACCTTCCGGCGAAAAAGGTGAGAATAGATCCATCCTCATACACTCTCATTTATTATTTAAAAGGGAATATAATTGAAATAATACATAAGTGGTGTTCACACTTTTATTATAGTATAATCTAATAATATATATAATTGTAAATCAAAAGCATATTAAGTTATTGTGTATATTATAAATTTGTTCATGATTTGCATTTATGTAAAATCAAGTTAGTAGTTGGATTCTAACTTGGATGTTATCTAATAATTGGATTCCAATGGAAATGGTTTATATGCAAATTATATTGCATAATAATAATTATTTATGATTTATTATATATTAAAAATTATCTGTAATGAGATAGTCATAATTATTTCATTTATTTTATATTGGTTTTACTTATTAATTAAATTTTTATTTTATTTGTCGTATTGTGGGAAAAAATATTTTAAAATTCACAAATTAAAATTTTAATTGATTATTTAATTTAAAGACCAATTAAGAATTTAATGATATAGAAATTAAATAACATATTTGTAGAAGAACTATTAAGTAGACCAAATATTTTAATGCAGTATACATGTTTAGTAGTAAGACATCAATTATCTATAGGCTTGCTACACACAGACACGCATATATATATATATATATATATAATTAAATTTGTTGTCATTATTTATGGTTTGCTGATTTTGAATTTTAATGTTTATAAATTTTTACAGATTTGGTTTGAAATTTAACCAAATTGGTAAGAATTTGTAAACGTTAAAGATAAAAAAGTCACATCAATGGCTAAATAAACCAAAAGTAATATTTACATAATGGAACCACACGACGAAGGCAATTGTTTGCACTTTTCGTACTTTAGAAAAATTATTTTTAAAGAAATTGTTTACATGCATATTATATTATACAATTATATTTTTTTATATTATATATAGTTTACTATAAAACAAAAAAATATTTATTTGCATACTTTGAATAAGAAAATTGAATTAATTGTACATAAATTGCGTACAATTACGTTAGTATTTCGTGATTTATTATATATTACTAATCATATTTTCGTATTATTATAGGGTAAATTATATTTCTAGTCCCTTTTTGTTTTATTCTCTATGTAGGGCAAATTGGTTCTTAGTGTTGTCGTATAATAGGACTTTTAAAGAAAGATACATGCCTTATATAATTATATTTGTCATATTATTTATGACTTACCTTTATAATTATTTCATATTATTAGATAGATATTTATTTTACTAGGCAATAAAAAATGTACAAAATAAATAAATAGTACATATGGTTATTATATTTGTAATTATAATTGAATTTATTGTATTTATAATTATAATCAAATAAAATTGTATTTATAATTTTCATGTAGGGTTAAGAGTTAGGATATAAAATGATGGTCTTATAACTGATAGTGAAAATTAGAATTACTTCATTTAATTAATATTTTTAATTAATTTTTTTGAGGATATGTCATATATATGTAGATTGATGTTAATATTATTATATTTTTATTTTTATAAGTTTAAAATTTCTTATCAATATTTTTGGACCAATTCCTAACGAAAAAGGGTTAAGCCTAAAACGATGAAAGTTTCAGCAGTTAATGTAATTTTTGGAGGAATGTAATTTTTTATTTTTAAATTAATCCTAAATTTATTCGTTAATCATATCAAGTTAGTTGCTTATTGTTAATAAAGTTTTAATGACAAATTAGCTATTTCTTTAATTAATTTTGTTAATTTATAGTTAAATATTTAGTAGACCAAATATTTTAACACAGTATATATAGGCATATTACACACATATAATTACTAGTTAATACTTTAAAAATTGACTAATAGTGCTGTGTGGCGAATTGGAGTATTACAAATTAAAATTTTAATTGATTATTTAATTTAGAGATCAATTAAAAATTTAATGATATAGAAATTAAATTTCATATTGCTGGAAAAATTATTTAGTAGACCAAATATTTTAATGCAGTATATCAATTCTCTATAGGCATATATTTGTTATCATTATTTATGGTTTAATGATTTTGAGTTTTAATATTTGAAATTTGACCAAATCCATAAGAATTTGTAAATATTAGAGATCAAAAATCATATTAGGTAAAATATAGTAGTTTGTGAAAAATAAAATAAAAAAAAAGCCAAAAACAATTTTGTTTGTAAATATTTTGGACCAAGTGACCGTGGCATTTATTTTTACTTTGTACTCTAAAAAAAATAAATTTAAGATAGGTTTTTTAAAAAAATTATTTCACGTTTAGTTCCTATATTTATTTGCTTTTGGTTTCTAATGTTATTCTATAATTAAATATAAATCATTAGAAATGAAAATCATAGTGGCTAAAAAAGCAAAATAGGTCGCATCATTAATTTTTTTCTTTTCCTTTTTTCACTTTCTGTACTCAAAAAATAATTAATTAGAATTAATAATAATTTATGTACTAAAATTGTATACTACTTATTATACTATATAATTATATATATTCTTTTATTTGGTATTATATAATTATATTTTTATGAATTACTATTATAATCATACTCTTCATATTATTATATGTTTATTCCCTTTATTAGGGGATAAAAAAAAGATGAAGATCGAATTTATTGTACAAAATTAAATAAATCGTCTATATGATCATACTTAATAATTTCAAAGTTAGTTGTTCCTAGTTTTGTCATTTCCCTTTTAATTGATTTTGTTGATTTATTATGTGATAGTTATTTAAACAGTAATAATTTGTGTTAATTTTTAGTAGAAAAAAAATTAGATGGATAAATCAGTTTTCTAATTTTATATGTAAGCTAATATTATTACTTTAAATTTTAGTTTTGAATAATATCAAAATTAAAAAAATAATTTATTATTTATATTAAGATAAAACTTCAATTTATTTAAAAATTATAATATATGGTCAAAGTTTATATATGTGTATAACTAAACATTACGAACATATCGAATTTCTTGCTTTTGATGTTTCCCAATACATAAAAACTCGCACATTTATCTATTTACTTGAAATTAATTTTTAATTTATTTGAAATTAAAATTCCTATTTTATTTATTAGAATTTTTTGTAAATATTATTAAAATTACAAGTTCTCTAATTTTTTATTTCTTAATTGTCAAAGTTCATTAAAATATTTTGAATAATAATTTAATTCAAGTAAAAGTTTTATCTCACATTCTATTTAAAAGTTTATTTATTTCATATTAAAATAAATAATTTGAAAATATGAGAAAGAATATTCCATGGTTTTTAGTTTTTTATTAAATTATGGGCAAAAAGAATATTTATTTGGCTAAGCAGTGGTCTTAAAAATTAATTTTACTTGTATATTATTAAATTATGAAATTACACTTATATGTTCTATCAAAATTCTCCATTTATATTTTACCTTTTTCCAATATGATTTAGAAAACAAGAATTACATAAAATTTGAATTTTGGTACTCATTTAATATTTTCATGTATATTTTTTATGAATATAGGTTATGTATATGGAGTGGAGTTAATATTATTATATATATCTTCTTATAAGTACAAAAATATTACATACAAATATCGATTGAGGGGGTAATAATTAAAAATTTGTGTACTTTTATGCTATTGTCAAAATTTTTCGTTCAATCCTTAACAGAGAGGGTAGATGAAAATAGTGAATTTTCTATACGTGTAATTTTAGAATATTTTTTTCCCCAAAAAAAAGTGTAATTCCCAAGCAATATAAGTATAATTAACCCTAGATTAATCATTTCTCAGTTCTCTTCTATTAATTGTATCATATTATATTATTTAAAATGTGAGGTGGATAAGTTATTTGTCCCTTATTTTGTCATTATATTTAATGGTCACTTACCTATTTTTATGAGTAGATCTCTTGTAGATGTGGTCTAATTATTCTTAATTTTTTTAATATTATGCTTATATATTCTTATTTATATTGTAGGTATTAATTAATTTTGTTAATTTAATTATTTTATTAATTAGTAATTATTGCATGTTTTTCTTATGCGCACATAGCAAATAATAGTTATAGTTCAACAAACAATTAAAATCATTGTTCTTTATCTTTTTATTAATGTTTTTCTTTACTAATTAGTTTTTAATATTTACTAAAAATGCCTCTATCAAATATGAAAAATCAGAGAAATTGAAATTTTATATTTATTATTTCTCATCGCTCCCCCTACTATGATAAAATCATGGATATAATACTTCTGATTTTTTTACAACTCCAATATTAATAGTATTCTGAATGGGCATTTATGTTAGTCAATATTACTATTTTGATTTCAAATTTTCATTATAACTTATTTTATTTTGTATTATGTCGAACATAAATAATAATTTTAAAAAATTAACTTATTATTTATATTAAAATAAAACTCTTAAGAAAAAATATTTTTAAAAACTAAATTTATTTATTATAATTTTGGACGAGTTTATTAAAATATGTTATGTTAACTAAAATTTTATAATTTTATTTTAAAAAGTTATTTATTATAATTTGTGGTACATATTTATTAAAAAAATTTATTATTTATGTATAATAATTTATTAAGATACTTTCAAAACAAATAATAATTAAATTCAAAAAAATAATAAGAAGAAGTAACTAAAAATCATCTTTGTAGTTTATAGTTACTTTATTATTTATATTAATATGAATAATTTGAAAATGGGATGATTTGGTATTGGGTGTTTTGCTACTTAGTTAAGTCCTACCGTTAAATTTTTTGTAGATTTTTTTCATCTCCTTTGTTTTTATTTTCTTGTATAAATGTCTTGAACTCAAAAATAATATTTTGTTTGTATATTATCTGTTTCACACTGTTAATATTAAATTTATAAATAGATTATTAAAACACATAATTATATCCACAAATATGAAATTTAAAATAATGCTAAGTTAGCTACTAAAGAAAAAATATAGCTTATGAAATTCTTTTAAAAACAAAGTATACCAGCAAAGGATTATTCAGGACCTACATCAAGGTATTGATGAATATTATATGACTTTATTTCAAAATTGATGATTAGCCAAATTTGGGAGATTTTTCAAATATTAGGGTGAAAAAAAATAGTATAACAAAACCTAAGGAGGGGCCGCATACCTAATTTAATTTTCTTTTTTTTTTTCACTTTATGTATTCAGAAAAATAAAATTAATTATTTAGAATTAAGAATAATTTTTGTACAAAATTAAACTTAAAATTAAGTAATAATAGGACTTTTAAAGAATCTACATGCCTTTTGTAATTATATTTGTCATATTATCTATGAATTACCATTTATAATTATTTCATATTATTAGATAGATATTTATTCGCTTTATTAGGTAATAAAAAAATGAAGAAAATTGAATTTATTGTACAAAAAAAATAAATAGTCCATATGATTAGTATATATGTGATTATATATCATATTGTGTTTATATATTTTTATGTATATTTATAATTTTCATGTTAAATTAGGAGTATGGACATAAAATGTTGACCTTAAAACTGCTGTTAAAAATAGAAATACGTCACTCAATTAACATTTTTATGTATATATATATATAGAATGAGGTTTATATTATATATTTTTATTTTTATAAGTGTAAACTTAAAATTTTATCAATATTTTTGGACAATTCCTAACGGATTAAGCGTGAAAGTTTGAATGGTGTGTGTAATTTTAGAACTTTTTGGAAAAAAGTGTAATATTTCATTTTTAAGTTAGTATTGCTTATTATTATGTGGTTAATTACTGTTTAATTTTTAAGAACTAGTCGTCGTGTACATTAGTAAATATTATAAAATTGGATTAAAATAATATTTTGTTTGAATATCTAGATAGTGGTCCTGATAATTAAATATTATAAGCGTAAACACAAAAACATAATAATTATTTGGATTATAAAAACATAGCTATATCTGATAAAATTTAGTAATGTCAAAGTGTAAGTGTGAAAAAACATGACCATAGAAACAAACAAATTTATAATTTATTTTGAATAGAAATAAAGATGAGAGGGATAGATTAGCTTTCTAATTTTATGAATTTTAATTTTTATTATATTTAATGTTATTTGTATTATATTAGAAATTTATAAATTAATTTATTATTTATATTCAAATAAAATTTTTACATTTAAAAATTATAATGTCGTCAAAATATATTAAAATATTTAATGAAAATTCATTGTTGTGGTGAACATATTGAATTCCGTGTATAAGCTACAAACTTTTTTGCTATCGTCGATATTTTTCATCCAATCCTTAACAAAAAGGGTCAAATTAGAATTTTATTTTTGACAAAAAGTGTAATTCCCATTTTTAAAAGCGATATAAATATAATTAATCTTAGATTAACCATTTCTCAATTATCTTTTATTAATTATATTACATTATATTATTTGAAACGTTAAGGTGGATAAGTTATTCTGTACTTATTTTGTCATTATATTTAGATTTAATGGTCACTTATTGTTTTTATGAGTAGATTTGAATGTATTCTAATTATTCCTAATTTCTTTAATCTTATGCTTATATATTCCTATTTATTTTGTGGATATTAATTAATTTTGTTAAATTTATAATTATAATCATATTATTAATTTAATTATTTTATTAGTTATTGTTGCACGTTGTTCTTATGTGCACATAATAAATAATATTTATGGTTCAAAATTAAAACCATTGTTCTTTTATATTTTTATTAGTATTTTTCTTTACTAATTATTTTTTTAATATTTACTAAGAATACCTCTATTGAATTTGAAATAACTAGAAAAAAATAGAGAAATTGATTTTTTTTATATTTATTATCTCTCAACACCGCCCCTACTATGATAAATCATGGATATAATACTTTGAAACTTTTTATAGCCCCAACAACGATAGTATTCTGAATGGGCATTTAAAGTCAATATTATTATTTTAATTTTAATTTTGATTCAAATTTAATTTAATTTGTATTGCGTCAAAACACAAATAACAATTTTAAAAAATTAACTTATTATTTATATTAAAATAAAATTCCAAAGAGAAATTCTTTTTAAAAACTATATTTATTTATTTTAATTCTGGTCAAGTTTATTAAAAACATTATGTTAACTAAATATATAATTTTGTTTTAGAAGTTATTTATTAAACAATTTTTTATTTATATATAAAAATAGAAGTTCTCTAAATTTGTAATCTAAAAAAATAAATCTTCTTTAATGTAATTTGTGGTCACAATTTATTAATATATTTTTGAAATAAATAATAATTTAAATTTAAAAAATAATATAAAGAAGTAACTCAAAATTATTTTTACGACTTTGTAGTTATAATTACTTTACTTTGTTATCTATATTAATATAAATAAAGTATTGGGTGTTACTTAAATTTTTTATGGAACTTCTTTTGCCCCCTCTTTTTTTTTTTTTTCTCTTTAATTTCTTTAACATATTGTGTATATAGCTATAAATAGATGATTATAAAATTAAACATCATTTTATATGTATATTATTTTTTGACACTGTTAATATAAGTCTATAAATAGATGATTATAAAACACATAATTATATCCAAAAAATCTGAAATTTAACAATGCTAAATTTTAATATGGTTTATGAAAATCTTTTAAAAACAAAGTAGAAAAGTAAAATAAATTTATAATCCTGCCGTTAAGTTTTTTGTAGATTTTTTTTTTTGTCCTTTTTTTTTTCTTGTATAAATGTCTTGAACACAAAAATAATATTTTGTTTGAATAACTTAAACATTATCTTCATAAACTAAAAAATATAATAAACATCTTATATGTATATTATCTTTTTCACACTGTTAATATTAAATTTATAAATAGATGATTATAAAACACATAATTATATCCACAAATATGAAATTTAAAACAATGCTAAGTTAACTACTAAAGAAAAAATATAGCTTATGAAATTCTTTTAAAAACAAAGTATACTAGCAAAGGATTATTCAAGACCTACATCGCGGTATTGATGAATATTATATGAATTTATTTCAAAATTGATGGTATATCCAAACTTGGGAGATTTTTCAAATATTAGTGGGGGGAAAAACAGTATAACAAAACCCAAGGATGGGATCGCATATCTAACTTAATTTTTCTTTTTCTTTTTCACTTTATGTACTCTAAAAAATAAAATTAATTATTTAAAATTAAAAATAATTTATGTACAAAATTAAACTTAAAATTAAATGATAATAGAACTTTTAAAGAATCTACATGCCTTTTATAATTATATTTGTTATATTATTTATGAATTATCATTATAATCATTTCATATTATTAGATAGATATTTATTCGCTTTATTAGGTAATTTAAAAAAAGAAAAAAATTGAATTTATTGTACAAAAAAATATATAGTCCATATGATTAGTATATCTGTAATTGTATATCATATTTGTGTTTATATACTTTTATGTATATTTATAATTTTAATGTAAAATTAGAATTTTGGACATAAAATGCTGACCTTAGAACTGATCTTAAAAATTAGAATTACGTCACTCAATTAACATTTTTAGGCATATATATATATATAGAATGAGGTTCATATTATATATTTTATTTTTATAAGTGTAAAATTAAAATTTTATCAATATTTTTGGATAACTCCTAACGGATTAAGCGTGAAAGTCTGAATGGTGTCTGTAATTTTAGAACTTTTTGGAAGACAATGTTTTTCTCATTTTTAAGTTAAATGTTGCTTATTATTATATGGTTAATTACTATTTAATTTTTAAGGGCTAATCGTCGTGTAACATATAAACATTATAAAATTGGATTAAAATAATATTTTATTTGAATATCTAGATAGTGGTCCGTCGTGTAACATATAAACATTATAAAATTGGATTAAAATAATATTTTATTTGAATATCTAGATAGTGGTCCTGATAATTAAACATTATAATCATAAACACAAAAATGTAATAATTATTTGGATTATAAAAACATAGTTATATCAGATAAAATTTAGTAGTGTCAAAGTGTAAGTCTGAAAAAATATTACCATAAAAACAAACAAATTTATAGTTTATTTTAAATAGAAATAAATATGAGAGGGATGTACCATAAAAACAAACAAATTTATAGTTTATTTTAAATAGAAATAAAGATGAGAGGGATAGATTAGTTTTCTAATTTTATAAATTTTAATTTTTATTATATTTAATATTATTTGTATTATATTAGAAATTTATAAATTAATTTATTATTTATATTAAAATAAAATTTTTACATTTAAAAATTATAATGTGGTCAAAATATATTAAAAAATAAAAATTAATTTTGATTTTTGATTCCATTGAAGATAAAAGTTCTCTCATTTTATTTTTAGAAAATTAATTTTATTTATTAGAATTTGTGGTAAATATTTATTAAAATAATTTCAAATCAATTAATAATTCAATTTTAAATAGTTGCTGATATATTAATAATTAATTAACTAAAATTATAAAATTTCTCTAATTTTTTATTTTGAAAAATCATAATTTTTTAACTATTATATATGGTAAAAAATTCATTGAAATGTTTTCAAGGAAAATAATAACTCAATTTCAAGTAAAAATTTACCTTGAATTCTAGTAGTTTTATTTTAAATTTATGTGTTTAAAATAAATAATTTCAAGAATATTTTGGTGCTATTTTTTTTTTATGGGGGAAAAGAACTTGTTCCTTGGGTAATAGGTTATCTTATAAATTTTCCATTTACATTTGATTATGTGCATGGTTTAAACATAAAATGCTGACCTTAGCAAATAAAAATGACAAATTTTTAGTTTTATCACTGATTTAATATTTTTATATATATTTTTGTACTTATAAATATAAAATACAATCTACATATCTTGGAGTGAGATTAATATTATTATATATTTTTTATAAATAAATTGGAATGATAAAAAAGTAATCTCATTTTTTCTACTAATTATTTTTTACATTCACACTGTATTATTTACTTGACAATAACTTTGCTAAAAATAGCCTCTATCATGGAAGATGGGAAAACTAAAAAAAATCAACGAAATTAAAAGAACTCACCAATTCTATATTTATTATCTCTCAACAAAATTAAAAGGATCAAACTAGGCCTGTCAACGAGTCGAGCTCGACCATTTTTGTCGAGCTCGACTCAGGAACTTTGAGCTCGAGCTCGACGAGCTGGCTGAGGTCAAGCTCATTTATCCTGTTTTGAATTATGAGTTTGAGCTAGGGGTGGCAGATGAGTCGAGCCGACTCGACTTTGCATTCATAAGCTTTACATGATGATTAACGAAAAACGAGAAAATTGAACTGCAAAAAGATCGATACAACAAATAAAAAGTCCTTGTTAAATGCATTAAATATACTCTAGATCTTTGAAATCAATTATCAGATCATTCTCATTCCCAATAGAAACAAGGCCTATTGTATTTTGCCTGACAGGACACCTACACCTACGAAATGCTATACAATACAGTCCATACAACGAGCAGCAATTCACATTTATTTTTGAAAGGAGTAAAGGAATGCCAATAGAGCGTACCTCCTGTGCTCCTCCTGTCTGATGTGTTGTCGATCTGATGCATGATTTGACATTATCCTCGAGCAATATGTAGTACCTGTTTACAAATGAAGAATTGATTGATGGGCAAGGAACAAAATTTGACATGTCTAATACTTGATGGAAGAGGTTAAACTTCTAGAACCAATAAATTCTAAATAATGAGAATAAATATAATTATATAATATAATATAAGTATAAACTGTTAGAATCCTATTATCATAAAACATCTAAGTTGAAATCCAACTATAATTTGAACATAAATTTAATTAAATTACTACATATAATTTAATAATCTAGTATAATATGAAAAAAGGTATTGTTAAAAAAAAAAGTAACATGAAATATGATAAATTATTCTATTATAATTTTATCTCAATTAACCTATGTAAATAAATTAATTACAAAATTACTTATCCGTGACATAAGAAAGAAATATAAATCTTTCACATCACATTTTTATAATACAACAAAGTATCACGTCTAAAACAAATATCTCAAGGTGAATATTAAATTTATAAGATTTGAAGTAATACATTTTCAAATAGAAATAATATAAAACATTATTAAACTAAAATTTAACACAATAATGTTATCTTAATTAATTTTATATTGAATTAATTTTATTTTGAATATTATTATTGTTGGTACATATAAAATTAAAATATATAATAATCATGCTTTTACGAAAGAGAACAAAGAGAGATGATATGCTAATTGTAATCTAAAACATAATTAGGAGTTAATTACAAATATATAAAGAAATTCATTAATAGAATATAAGATAGAAACAATTAATTTGTACATCTCATCTTTATTTTTCTTTAAAATTAATTATAAATTTATTTTACTTATTTAAAATTAATTGTAAATTTATTTTACTTTGATATTTTATTTTTAGAAGGATTTCAATCATGTTTTTTTTTCTCTTTTGTAGTTAATTTTAGAATTAATAAATTTTGTATTTTATAGATATAATTATATCTTTTATAAATTTATAAAAGATATAATTATAATAAATTATATCCATTTTTTAAATAAAATTAGAGATTTTAATTTACATAAATATAAATTAATACTAAATTTACATATAATTTAGCTGAGGTAGTTTTTGTTTTTAAAAAACTTGACCAAAATTTAATAAATAAATTTAGTTTTTAAAAATATTTTTTCTAAGAAAATTTTGTTTTTACATAGATAATAAATTAATGTTTAAAATTATAATTATTTGTACTTGAAGTAATAAAATCAATTATAATCTATAATTAAAATAATAATATTGACTTACATGAATGGCCATTTAAAATATTATTATTGTTGGGACTACAAGTACCCATAGTTTGATCTAGGGGTGGCAGATGAGTCGAGCCGGCTCGCGAGCTCGGCGAGCCGGCTCGACTTTGAGCTCGACTCGAGCTCGAAAAATTCGAGCTCGAAAAGTATTTTTTATTTTTTTTATATATTTTTTTATTTTTGAATTTTTATATATTTAATTTTATATTTAATATTTGATCAGTTTTATAATTAAAATTGACCATATATTATAATTATTAATCAATATCATACATTTTATTTTGGATAGTAATAAATTATGGTAGTTTTATTTATACATTTAATCTTTATATAAAAATAAATTTAATCAACAACTTAGTAAATTATAATTTTTTTATAATTAAAATTATTATTTAATATGACATATATAAACTTTATGTTATATTTTAATATATTTGTTTTACGTTATATTTTTCTTAAATTGACAAGTGATTCATTTATAATTTTTTATTATTTATAAATTTATGTCAAAATTTAGTAATTCCTATGAATTCATCTAAAAATTATAATAATAATAATAATAATAATAATAACAATAATAATAATGATGATGATGGTGGTGGTTGAACAATTCTAATTATTAATTTAATATATAATGAGATTAAAAAGTTTAATCAATAAGTACGATATCTTAAAATTCGGGCACCTGATTCATACGAAATTTAAATATATACATGACTATGTCCATTAGATCATATCCGATGGTATGATTTAAAATCACATGGCCTGATTCAACGATACACCGTCTTGAATGATTACTCTTATGTTTTGAGTACGATATCTCAACATTTGTATATCCAATAAATCTAAAACTTTATCAAATGTACTTTTTTTGTAAGTTTTATCATATCTAACGGTCAGATCTGAATTTTGATGGCCCGATTAACCCATATTTTTCAACAATATAAGATGATTGTTACATCAATGTTATACTAACATTTATAAATATATAAATTTTGCAAATTGTTAACATATATTAATTTCAACTATATCTATGTAAAAATTTGACGATTCGATTTCATTATATAAAATAATAATAATAATAATAAGAATAATAATAATAATGATAATGATGATGATGATGATGATGGTTGAACAATTCTAATTATTATTTTATTATATATATAATGAGATTAAAAAATTTAATCAATAATTATGAAATCTTAAAATTCGGGCACCCGATTCATACGAAATTTAAATATATACAAGACTGTGTCAATTAGATCATATCAGACAGTATGATTTAAAATCACATGGTCTGATTCAACGATACACCATCTTGAATGATTACTTTTATGTTTCGAGTACGATATCTCGACATCCGTATAACCAATAAGTCTAAAACTTTATCAAGTATATTTTTCTGTAAATTTGATCATATCTAACGGTTTGATCTGGATTTTAATGGTCAGATTAACCCATGTTATTCAACGATGTAAGATGAAATTACATCAATATTATACTAACATTTATAAATATATAAATTTTGCAGATTGTGAACATAATTAAGTAATTAACTATATCTATATAAAATTTTATGATTCGATCTCATGATTTAAAGCAGCAATAATAATAATAATAATAATAATAATAATAATGATAATAAATTAATAATAATAATAATAATATCAATACTAAAAACCCTCTTTCTCTCTCTTTCTCTCTCTTTTTCTCGTTTGTTCTTCCTTTTTCTTTGTTTCTCTCAGTCTCTTTCTCTTGCTATCTCGGTATCTTCGTTCTTTTCCTTCCTTTATTTCTACCCCAAACCCATCCCTTAGAACCCTAGCCCCCAAATTCACGGCAATGCGGGAATGGAAGATAAATATGTTTGTATGACCTATCTTTGTACTGGGATATTCACTGATTATCTATTCAGGGTTTATGCTTTCTTCTTATCTTTTTATAATTTGCACTCTTCTAAAGATCGAATGGGCATTTACTATGTGGTTAGGGATGTTGTTATATGTAAGTGAATCCAGATAATCAAGCATACCTAGCACACCTTATTCTTGATGTTCTTTGCTGTCAATTAAGTAAACATATATTCTTAGCTGAAAAATGAAACATGCTCATATTCATTCAAGATGGATAACCAGATGGAATCTGCTGAATTGCTCTATTGGTTATTCTCAATATTTGCATATTTTTTTAAATTTTGTAATCTGGTTAATGGAATCTCCTTGGGATGTTTTCATTCTGTCGAGATCTCCTTGGTAAATTCTGCTATATGCGGACCGCCTTATGCTAAATATAATTTTAATTAGATCCCTTGAAAACAAAACCTATGCTTCTGTTAAAAGCTTGAGTCTACATATTTGCTTGCTAATTAAATTTTGGATTGGTGTTTGGATATGCATTTATGGTTATTTTTTAATGATAATAATTTCTCTAGCAAACATCAAGGCAATAAGTATTTCATTCTCAATGTTCAGATATGAATATATCAGCAAGTACTTCTTTTTCTATAGCCGATTCAACAAGTCCAGTAATGCAAAGTGAGGAGCAAATACTTGAACAAACAACTAGTGCTACTAATAGAGTTGATACAGATACTATTGGCACATAGAAGAACATTGAGGAGGCTAGTAAAGATGATGAAACTTTAGGACCAAAACCCAAACGTAAAAAAAAATTAGCAGTTTGGTTAGATTTCATAGAAATAAAGGATGCAGATGGAGTTATGAAGATCTCTTGTATACATTGTAAGAAGATGTATACTAAAACCAAAACTACTCCAACAACTCAATTGCATCGGCACTTGCAAAGGTGCTATGAAAGCAAAAGCTGACAAGTCCAAAGATGGACTTTTGCAAACACAACTTGGTTTTGTCACTTCTAGTGTAGATCCAACTTCGTGTCCAAGTATGTATGTTGGGAAGTTTGATATGGAGAAGATGGAAGAGTTACTCATTGGATAATGATGCATGAGCATCCTTTTTCTATTGTGGAAGAAGAGGGGATTCAATTTGATGCAAAGAAGAGGAATGCCTGAGTGGCGTGGAATTACAAGAAATACAACCAAAACTTATTGCATCAACGTTTATGAGGCAGAATAGAAGAAGCTGAAGAGTTTATTAAAAAATGTGAACAAAATTAGCCTCACAACGGATTGTTGGAAATCAAAAAATCAAAAGATCGAGTACATGATCATTACAGGTCATTGGATTGATGAAAGTTGGCAATTACAGAAGCGTGTACTTGACTTTGTTCACATTCCTCCTCCACGTCGAGGTCTTGAAATTGCGAATGTCATTTGGCACTGCTTGGAGGATTGGGGTATTGATGGTAAGATCCACACCATATCTGTAGATAATGCGTCTGCCAATGATTCAACTATTGAAAATCTGAAGATTTATGTGAAAAACAAAAGAAGACTACTTTGTGAGGGAAAACTATTCCACGTAAGATGTTGCGCCCATATACTTAATCTCATTACTCAAGATGGACTTTTTGAGATTAAAGATATTGTTGATGTTATACGTGATAGTGTAGAGTATGTCCGACGATCCGATGCAAGACTTAAAATATTTTTTGAGATAGTGAAGCAATTGACTTAACAGACAAGAAGTTAGTTGATGATTGTCGGATAAGGTGGAACTCAACATATGAAATGTTGGCTGCTGCAATCAAATTCAAAGATGTCTTCCCAAGGCTTGCTTATCGGGAACCACATTATGATATTTGTCCAAGTGCAGAGAATTGGACAAAAACAGAGAAAGTATGCTCGGTATTAGAGCTATTTTGGACAGCTATGCACATTGTTTTCGGACGTGATTATCCTACTTCAAATTTGTTCCATAATGAGGTGAGCAGAGTAAAAGTTTTGGTAGGTAAGAAGTCATTAGAGAATGATATATTTTCATTCAGAACATGGTTGCAAGAATGAAGAACAAGTTTGACAAGTATTGGGGAGATACTAATTTGCTGATGCCTATAGCAGCTGCTTTGGATCCAAGGTGTAAGTTGAGAGCGCTTGAATTCTGCTTTCCAAGATTATATTTTTCAGAAAATGTTGAGAGACAAATTACTATTATTCGGAAGACATTATATGAGCTCTATTCTGAGTATGTGGCTATTTCTAACATTGAAGACAAGTCAATTGGAGAAGGACAAAGAAACAAACTATCGAATCGAGATCTTGCAAATGTTGAAACTCAAAGTGGCTGGTCTGAGTATGCTGAATATCTGAAGTCAGTGGAATCTATTCAGCCTCAAAAGATATTTTAGCTATTGGCCTCAGAAGCAACAATGGTGATCGGGATAGCTAAAATATCTTTTGCCAATATCGATAAAATCTTATACTTCAATGCATGAACTCTCCACCATTCCAGAACATCAAAGTCTTTCCCATCTTTTTTGTCCTTCTCAAATATATAACAGTTTTCTTCAAGATATAAATCAAGTTCAGACTTCTGAGGTTGAATATATTCCACTGACTTCAGATATTCAGCATACTCAGACCAGCCACTTTGAGTTTCAACATTTGCAAGATCTCAATTCGATAGTTTGTTTCTTTGCCCTTCTTCAATTGACTCGTCTTCAATGTTAGAAATAGCCACATACTCAGAATAGAGCTCATATAATGTCTTTCGAATAATAATAATTTGCCTCTCAACATTCTCTGCAGAATATAGTCTTGGAAAGTAGAATTCAAGCGCTCTCAACTTATACCATGGATCTAAAGCAGCTGCTATAGGCATCAGCAAATTAGTATCTCCCCAATATTTGCCAAACTTGTTCTTCATTCTTACAACCATGTTCTGAATGAAAATATATCATTCTCTAATGACTTCTTATCTAACAAAACTTTTACTCTGCTCACCTCATTAAGGAACAAATTTGAACTAGGATAATCACTTTCGGAAACAATGTCCATAGCTGTCCAAAATAGCTCTAATACCGAGCATACTTTCTCTGCTTTTGTCCAATCCTCTACACTTGGACAAATATCATAATGTGGTTCCCGATCAGCAAACCTTGGGAAGACATCTTTGAATTTGATTGCAGCAGCCAACATTTCATATGTTGAGTTCCACCTTGTCCGACAATCATCAACTAACTTCTTGTCTGGTAAATTCAATTGCTTCACTATCTTAGAAAATATTTTAAGTCTTGCATCGAATCATCGGACATACTCTACACTATCACGTATAACATCAACAATATCTTTAATCTCATAAAGTCCATCTTGAGCAATGAGATTAAATATATGGGCGCAACATTTTACGTGGAATAGTTTTCCCTCACAAAGTAGTCTTCTTTTGTTTTTCACATAAATCTTCAGATTTTCAATAGCTGAATCATTGGCAGACGCATTATCTACATATATGGTGTGGATCTTACCATCGATACCCCAATCCTCCAAGCAACGCCAAATGGTATTCGCAATTTCAAGACCTCGACGTGGAGGTGGAATGCGAACAAAGTTAAGTGCACGCTTTTGTAATTGCCAACTTTCATCAATCCAATGACCTGTAATGACCATGTACTCGATCTTTTGGTTTTTTGATTTCCAACAATCCATTGTGAGGCTGATTTTGTTAACATTTTTTAATAAACTCTTCAGCTTCTTCTTTTCTGCCTCATAAACATTTATGCAATAAGTTTTGGCTCTATTTCTTGTAATTCCACGCCACTCAGGCATTCCTCTTCTTTGCATCAAATTGAATCCCTCTTCTTACACAATAGAAAAGGGATGCTCATGCATCATTATCCAATGAGCCACTGATTCTTTCATCTTCTCCATATCAAACTTCCCAGCATACATACTTGGATATGAAGTTGGATCTACACTAGAAGTGACAAAACCAAGTTGTGTTTGCAAAAGTCCATCTTTGGACTTGTCAGTTTTTGCTTTCATAGCACAACTTTACAAGTGCCGATGCAATTGAGTTGTTGGAATAGTTTTGATTTTAGTATACATCTTCATCCAATGTTTACAAGAGATCTTCATAACTCCATCTGCATCCTTTATTTCTGTGAAATCTGACCAAACTGCTGATTCTTTTTTTACGTTTGGGTTTTGGTCCTAAAGTTCCATCATCTTTAATAGCCTCCTCAATGTTCTTCTCTGTGCCAATAGTATCCGTATCAACTCTATTAGTAGCACTAGTTGTTTGTTCAAGTATTTGCTCCTCACTTTGCATTACTGGACTTGTTGAATCGGCTATAGAAAAAGAAGTACTTGCTAATATATTCATATCTGAACATTGAGAAGGAAATACTTATTGCCTTGAGGTTTGCTAGAGAAATTATTATCATTAAAAAATAACCATAAATGCATATCCAAACACCAATCCAAAATTTAATTAGCAAGCAAATATGTAGACTCAAGCTTTCAACAGAAGCATAGTTTTGTTTTCAAGGGATCTAATTATATTTAGCATAAGGCGATCCGTATATAGCAGAATTTATCATGGAGATCTCGACAGAATGAAAACATCCCAAGGAGATTCCATTAACCAGATTACCAAATTTTAAAAAATATGCAAATATTGAAAATAACCAATAGAGCAATTCAGCAGATTCCATTTAGTTATCCATCTCGAATGAATATGAGCATGTTTCATTTTTCAGCTAAGAATATATGTTTACTTAATTGACAGCAAAGAACATCAAGAATAAGGCGTGCCAAGTATGCTTGATTATCTGAATTCACTTACATATGACAACATCCCTAACCACATAGTAAATGCCCATTTGATCTTTAGAAGAGTGCAAATTATAAATAAGATAAGAAGAAAGCATAAACCCTGAATAGATAATCAGTGAATATCCCAGTACAAAGATAGGTCATGCAAACATATTTATCTTCCATTCCCGCATTACAAAAGGCCAATAATCCACAAAAGTGAGAAGTAACTGTTGAATAACTCAAACTGAAACTTCAAGTAAAACTCAAACTTACCGAAGAACAATTCCAAGTAAAACTCAAACTGAACAGGAAGCCGCACTCGTCGGTGTCCTCGTTGCTGACTTGCCTTTGTTGTTGCTGTGAATTTGGGGGCTAGGGTTCTAAGGGATGGGTTTGGGGAAGAAATAAGGGAAGGAAAAGAACGAAGATACCAAGATAGCAAGAGAAAGAGACTGAAGAAAGAAAAAGGAAGAACAAATGAGAAAAAGAGAGAGAAAGAGGGTTTTTATTATTATTAATATTATTATTGATATTATTATTATTATTATTAATTTATTATCATAATTATTATTATTATTATTATCATTATTATTATTATTATTATTGCTTTAAATCATGAGATCGAATCATAAAATTTTATATAGATATAGTTAATTACTTAATTATGTTCACAATCTGCAAACTTTATATATTTATAAATATTAGTATAATATTGATATAATTATCATCTTAAATCGTTGAATAACATGGGTTAATCAAACCATCAAAATCACGATCAAACCGTTAGATATGATCAAATTTATAGAAAAATATATTCGGTAAAGTTTTAGACTTATTGTACGGAAAATTTATAGAAAAATATATTCGGTAAAGTTTTAGATTTATTTTATGGATGTCGAGATATCGTACTTGAAACATAAAAGTAATCATTCAAGACAGTGTATCGTTGAATTAGACCATGTGATTTTAAATCATACCGTCTAATATGATCTAATTGACACAGTCTTGTATATATTTAAATTTCGTATGAATCGGGTGTCCGAATTTTAAGATTTCATATTTATAGATTAAACTTTTTAATCTCATTATATATATAATAAAATAATAATTAGAATTGTTCAACCATCATCATCATCATCATCATTATTATTATTATTATTATTTTAAATAATAAAATCGAATCATCAAATTTTTACATAGATATAGTTGAAATTAACATATGTTAACAATTTACAAAATTTATATATTTATAAATGTTAGTATAACATTGATGTAACTATCATCTTACATTGTTGAAAAACATGGGTTAATCGGGCTATCAAAATTCAGATCTGATCTTTAGATATGATAAAACTTACAAAAAAATACATTTGGTAAAATTTTAGATTTATTGGATATACGTATGTTGAGATATCGTACTCGAAACATAAGAGTAATCATTCAAGACGGTGTATCATTGAATCAGGCCATGTGATTTTAAATCATACCGTTGGATATGATCTAATGGACACAGTCTTGTATATATTTAAATTTTGTATGAATCAGGTGCCCGGATTTTAAGATATCGTACTTATTGATTAAACTTTTTAATCTCATTATATATAATAAAATAATAATTAAAATTATTCAACCACCATCATCATCATTATTATTATTGTTATTATTATTATTATTATTATAATTTTTAGATTAATTCATAGGAATTACTAAATTTTGACATAAATTTATAAATAATAAAAAATTATAAGTGAATTACTTGTCAATTTAAGCAAAATATAACGTAAAATAATTATATATTAAAATATAACATAAAGTTTATATATGTCATATTAAATAATAATTTTAATTATAAAAAAATTATAATTTACTAAGTTGTTGATTAAATTTATTTTTATATAAAGATTAAATGAATAAATAAAAGTACCATAATTTATTACTATCCAAAATAAAATGTATGATATTGATTAATAATTATAATATATGGTCAATTTTAATTATAAAACTGATCAAATATTAAATATAAAATTAAATATATAAAAAATTCAAAAATAAAAAAATATATAAAAAAAATAAAAAATACTGGCTCGCCGAGCTCGCGAGCCGACTCGACTCATCTGCCACCCCTAGATCAAACTATGGGTACTTGTAGTCCCAACAATAATAATATTTTAAATGGCCATTCATGTAAGTCAATATTATTATTTTAATTATAGATTATAATTGATTTTATTACTTCAAGTACAAAAAATTATAATTTTAAACATTAACTTATTATCTATGTAAAAACAAAATTTTCTTAGAAAAAATGTTTTTAAAAATTAAATTTATTTATTAAATTTTGGTCAAGTTTTTTAAAAACAAAAACTACCTCAGCTAAATTATATGTAAAATTTAGTATTAATTTATATTTATGTAAATTAAAATCTCTAATTTTATTTAATAAATAGATATATTTTATTATAATTATATCTTTTATAAACTTATAAAAGATAATTATATCTATAAAATACAAAATTTATTAATTCTAAAATTAACTACAAAAGAGAAAAAAACATGACTGAAATCCTTCTAAAAATAAAATATAAAAGTAAAATAAATTTATATTTAATTTTAAATAAGTAAAATAAATTTATAATTAATTTGAAAGAAAAATAAAGATGAGATGTACAAATTAATTGTTTCTATCTTATATTCTATTAATGAATTTCTTTATATATTTGTAATTAACTCCTAATTATGTTTTAGATTACAATTAGCATATCATCTCTCTTTGTTCTCTTTCGTAAAAGCATGATTATTATATATTTTAATTTTATATGTACCAACAATAATAATATTCAAAATAAAATTAATTCAATATAAAATTAATTAAGATAACATTATTGTGTTAAATTTTAGTTTAATAATGTTTTATATTATTTCTATTTGAAAATGTATTACTTCAAATCTTATAAATTTAATATTCACCTTGAGATATTTGTTTTAGACGTGATACTTTGTTGTATTATAAAAATGTGAAAGATATATTTTATATTTCTTTCTTATGTCACGGATAAGTAATTTTGTAATTAATTTATTTACATAGGTTAATTGAGATAAAATTATAATAGAATAATTTATCATATTTCATGTTACTTTTTTTTTTAACAATACCTTTTTTCATATTATACTAGATTATTAAATTATATGTAGTAATTTAATTAAATTTATGTTCAAATTATAGTTGGATTTCAACTTAGATGTTTTATGATAATAGGATTCTAACAGTTTATACTTATATCATATTATATAATTATATTTATTCTCATTATTTAGAATTTATTGGTTCTAGAAGTTTAACCTCTTCCATCAAGTATTAGACATGTCAAATT
>NC_026148.1:5030017-5050809 GCF_000512975.1 Sesamum indicum | reverse complement strand
AAAAATATCGTATTTTTCGATCTGAATTTATGAGATGGCTCATTTTTTGTAACTACTTTTGTAACAACTGGTATAATTTATCATTATGAAGGTATTTCTAATGTCCTTTGTAACGGGGAATCAAAATTAAAATTTCCACTTATTTTTTGTTTTGATTTAAAAAATTTTAGTTTGTAACAGCCTTTGTACGGATTTTTGAATTTTTGTTGTTACAAAATTTCATTTCCCGCCTGGCGTCAAAAGTTGATTGCCTTATTTTGTAACGACCTTTCTAATCTAATGGTTTTTAATTAAATTGGCCATTCGAAATAATAAATTTTTTTAAAAAAATTATATTTTTCTTTATTTTACAACATTGCAATAGAAAATTATTTCATTAGAAAAATATACATTATGTATCGTCGTATTCATCATCGTCAGTCTCATAGTCCTCGAAGTTGTCTTCATCATCCTCTTCATCTTCATTATCAGTTTGACTAGCTTGAGTCCATGAAATACCTGCACCCTGTTTCATAGTTGGTCAAAATGTACTCTTTACTCATAATATGGCCTGACTACTTCACAGTTGATCAAAATGTACGTCTGGACGATGTGCTGTTCTGGCACCACGGGCCCTACAATGGTACTTGAAAATAGATACCTTGATTCCAGAATCGTTGCTCGTGCACACATCATTTCTGTGAGGGATGCTTTATTTGTAAGGCACATCAGACACAAAGTACTATGAGGAAAACAAACGAATTTCTTCGACTATGTATGCCTCGACACGTGCTTTATTTTTCAACTTTTTCTTCAACTCATGTAGGAACCTTTCAAATGGGTACATCCACCGGTATTATATTGGCCCCCCTACGTGAGCTTTATACGGTAGGTCAACAATGAGGTGCTCCATCAAGTCGAAAAAAGCTGGAGGAAATATCTTCTCAAGGTTGCATAGTATGATCGCAAAACCGTTTTCTAACTCATGTAACTCGGCGACATCAAGCATGGTGGAGCATATGCTTTGGAATAAAAGACTAACCTCCATTAAGGCACTGTTCGAATCGGTGAACAAAGGCCAAGTAGATTGTTGGTTTTAGGAACCATTTAGCAATCTTTATAAATGTGATATTACCTTGATGAATCTAGTAAGCATTCATCTGTGGCACCATGTGTTTGTTGTGCTTACTATTTTTATGTTGAACGATGTTTAATGTCATCACAAATGCCCACAGTCCAATTGAATAACCCATGTAGCTAGGCTGCGTATTGGATGACAGCTATGAAACTAACTTTTGAGGGTTGATATGAAATGTTCCAAGTCGAGGACCTCGAGACTATGCATCGAGTATTGTATTCATTGGACGAGTGTTGTGTTCCATCGGCGGCAAATATGGAAAATCTATGCAATTTTAGTGGATTAGTTGACAAGATTGTTAACTGATTGAACTGACTCGGAGGAATCATCATATGAAAGTCTTAGAGATATCGTCAGTATGACTTGAATTCCCGGCTCCAATAATACAGGATTAGTCCTTGGACTTGAGGAATCATGGCAAGTCGCATGCATATGATGGCTATATCTTGGATTTGCCGAGAGATGACTGTATCTTTGATGTGGCTGTTATAAGCCTTATCCAGTGTAATCGGAGTATGTAGTAAGGATGGTGGACTTCAAGATAGAATACGTCCCCTATCAATATATGATGGATATATCTCCTATGTGATCTGAGATGGTTTAATGTCTCTTAGTCTATAGCCATACATTGGTAGAATAGGAATCTAGTAAGCATTCATCTGTGGCACCATGTGTTTGTTGTGCTTACTATTTTTATGTTGAACGATGTTTAATGTCATCACAAATGCCCACAGTCCAATTGAATAAATTTAAATTATTATTTATTTCAAAAATATATTAATAAATTGTGACCACAAATTACATTAAAGAAGATTTACTTTTTTAGAATACAAATTTAGAGAACTTCTATTTTTATATATAAATAAAAAATTGTTTAATAAATAACTTCTAAAACAAAATTATATATTTAGTTAACATAAATAAACTTGACCAGAATTAAAATAAATAAATATAGTTTTTAAAAAGAATTTCTCTTTGGAATTTTATTTTAATATAAATAATAAGTTAATTTTTTAAAATTGTTATTTGTGTTTGACGCAATACAAATTAAATTAAATTAGAATCAAAATTAAAAATTAAAAATTAAAATAATAATATTGACTTTAAATGCCCATTCAGAATACTATCATTGTTGGGGCTATAAAAAATTCCAAAGTATTATATCTATGATTTTATCATAGTAGGGGCGGTGTTGAGAGATAATAAATATAAAAAAATGAATTTCTCTATTTTTTTCTAGTTATTTCATATTCAATAGAGGTATTCTTAGTAAATATTAAAAAATAATTAGTAAAGAAAAATACTAATAAAAATATAAAAGAACAATGGATTTAATTTTGAACCATAAATATTATTTATTATGTGCACATAAGAACAACGTGCAACAATAACTAATAAAATAATTAAATTAATAATATGATTATAATTATAAATTTTTAACAAAATTAATTAATACCCACAAATTAAATAGGAATATATAAGCATAATATTAAAGAAATTAGGAATAATTAGAATCCATTCAAATCTACTCATAAAAACAATAAGTGACCATTAAATCTAAATATAATGACAAAATAAGTACATAATAACTTATCCACCTTAACGTTTCAAATAATATAATGTAATATAATTAATAAAAGATAATTGAGAAATGATTAATCTAAGATTAATTATATTTATATCGCTTTTAAAAATGGAAATTACACTTTTTTTTAAAATAAAATTCTAATCTGACCCTTTTTATTAAGGATTGGATGAAAAATATCAACGATAGCAAAAAAGTTTGAAGCTTATACACGGAATTCAATATGTTCACCACAACAATGAATTTTCATTAAATATTTTAATATATTTTGACGATATTATATTTAAATGTAAAAAATTTATTTTAATATAAATAATAAATTAATTTATAAATTTCTAATATAATACAAATAACATTAAATATAATAAAAATTAAAATTCATAAAATTAGAAAACTAATCTATCCCTCTCATCTTTATTTCTATTCAAAATAAATTATAAATTTGTTTGTTTCTATGGTCATGTTTTTTCACACTTACACTCTGACATTACTAAATTTTATCAGATATAACTATATTTTTATAATCCAAATAATTAATATGTTTTTGTGTTTGTGCTTATAATGTTTAATTATCAGGACCACTATCTAGATATTCAAATAAAATATTATTTTAATCCAATTTTATAATATTTACGATTGTAGACGACGACTAGTCCTTAAAAATTAAATAGTAATTAACCACATAATAATAAACAATATTAACTTAAAAATAAAATATTACACTTTCTTCCAAAAAGTTCTAAAATTACACACAACATTCAAACTTTCACGCTTAATCCGTTAGGAATTGTCCAAAAATATTGATAAAATTTTAATTTTACACTTATAAAAATAAAAATATATAATATAAACGTCATTCTATATATATATATATATACCTAAAAATGTTAATTGACTGACGTATTTCTAATTTTTAACAGCAGTTTTAAGGTCAACATTTATGTCCATACTCCTAATTTAACATGAAAATTATAAATATACATAAAAATATATAAACACAAATATGATATATACTCACATATATACTAATCATATGGACTATTTATTTTTTTGTACAATAAATTTAATTGTTCTTCTTTTTTTTTTATTACCTAATAAGTGAATAAATATCTATTTAATAATATGAAATAATTATAAATGGTAATTAATAGATAATATGACAAATATAATTACAAAAGGCATGTAGATTCTTTAAAAGTCCTATTATCACTTAATTTTAAGTTTAATTTTGTACAAAAATTATTCTTAATTCTAAATAATTAATTTTATTTTTCTGAGTACATAAAGTGAAAAAAAAAATTAAATTAGGTATGCGGTCCCATCCTTAGGTTTTGTTATACTGTTTTTTTCACCATAATATTTGAAAAATCTCCCAAATTTGGCTAATCATCAATTTTGAAACAAAGTCATATAATATTCATCAATACCTCGATGTAGGTCCTGAATAATCCTTTGCTGGTATACTTTATTTTTAAAAGAATTTCATAAGCTATATTTTTTCTTTAGTGGTTAACTTAGCATTATTTTAAATTTCATATTTGTGGATATAATTATGTGTTTTAATCATCTATTTATAAATTTAATATTAACAGTGTGAAATAGATAATATACAAACAAAATATTATTTTTGAGTTCAAGACATTTATACAAGAAAATAAAAACAAAGGACAAAAAAAATATCTACAAAAAATTTAACGGCAGGACTTAACTAAGTAGCAAAACACCCAATACCAAATTATCCCATTTTCAAATTATTCATATTAATATAAATAATAAAGTAACTATAAACTACAAATATGGTTTTTAGTTACTTCTTCTTATTATTTTTTTGAATTTAATTATTATTTATTTTGAAAATATCTTAATAAATTATTATTATACATAAATAATAAATTTTTTTAATTAATATGTACCTCAAATTATAATAAATAACTTTTTAAAATAAAATTATATAATTTAGTTGACATAATTCTTTTTAATAAATATGACCAAAATTATAATAAATAAATTTAGTTTTCAAAAATATTTTTTCTTAAGAGTTTTATTTTGATATAAATAATAAGTTAATTTTTTAAAATTATTATTTGTGTTTGACATAATACAAAATAAAATAAAATATAAGCAAAATTTAAAATCAAAATAATAATATTGACTTACATAAATGCCCATTCAGAATACTATTAATTTTGGGGTTGTAAAAAATTCAGAACTATTATATCCATGATTTTATCATAGTAGGGGGAGTGATGAGAAATAATAAATATAAAATTTCAATTTCTCCGATTTTTCATATTTGATAGAGGCATTTTTAGTAAATATTAAAACATAATTAATAAAAAAAACATTAATAAAAAGATAAAGAACAATGATTTTAATCGTTTGTTGAACTATAAATATTATTTGTTATGTGCACATAACAAAAACTTGCAACAATAACTAATTAATAAAATAATTAAATTAACAAAATTAATTAATACCTACAATATAAATAAGAATATATAAGCATAATATTAAAGAAATTAAGAATAATTACACCACATTCAGAAGAGATCTACTCATAAAAATAGATAAGTGACCATTAAATCTAAATATAATGATAAAACAAGGGACAAATAACTTATCCACCAATAATATAATATGATGCGATTAATGGAAGAGAATCGAGAATTGATTAATTTAGGGTTGATTATACTTATATTGCTTGAGAATTAGACTTTTTTTTCAAAAAAAAATATTCTAAAATTACACGAACAGAAAATTCACTATTTTTATCTGACCCTCTTTGTTAAGGATTGGATGAAAAATATTGACGATAGCATAAAAGTTACACAAATTTTTAGTTATTACCCCCTCAATGAACATTTGTATGTAGTATTTTTGTTATAAGAAGAAATATATAATAATATTAACTACACTCCATATACATAGCCTATATTCATCTCTGTAAATACAAAAGTATACATGAAAATATTAAATGAGTAACGAAATACAAATTTTATGTATTTCTTGTTTTCTAAGAAAAAAGGTAAAATGTAAATGGAAAATTTTGACAGAACATATAAGTGTAATTTCAGAACTTAATAATATACAAGTAAAATTGTGTTTTTATAAAGTTTAATTTTTAAGACCGCTGCCTAACCAGATAAATATTCTTTTTGCCCATAATTTAATAAAAAACTAAAAACCATGGAATATTCTTTCTCCTATTTTCAAATTATTTATTTTAATATGAAATAAATAAACTTTTTTTAAATAGAATTTGAGATAAAACTTATACTTGAATTAAATTATAATTGAAAATATTTTAATAAATTTTGAAAATTAAGAAATAAAAAATTAGAGAACTTGTAATTTTAATAAATATTTACCACAAATTCTAATAAATAAAATAGAAAATTTATCTTCAAATAAATTAAAAATTAACCAGATAAATATTCTTTTTTCCCATAATTTAATAAAAAAACTGAAAACCATGGAATATTCTTTCTCCTATTTTCAAATTATTTATTTTAATATGAAATAAATAAAGTTTTTTAAATAGAATTTGAGATAAAACTTATACTGGAAGTAAATTATTATTGAAAATATTTTAATGAACTTTGACAATTAAGAAATAAAAAATTAGAGACTTGAAATTTTAATAAATATTTACCACAAATTCTAATAAATAAAATAGGAATTTTATCTTCAAATAAATTAAAAAATAATTTCAAGTAAATAGATAAATCTGCGAGTTTTTTAATTGTATTGCGAAACATCAAAAGCAAGGAATCCAATATGTTCATAATGTTTGGTTATATACATATATAAACTTTGACCATATATTATAATTTTCAAATAATTTAAAGTTTTATCTTAATATAAATAATAAATTATTTTTTTAATTTTTGATGTTATTCGAAATTAAAATTTAAAGTAATAATATTAGCTTACATATAAAATTAGAAAACTGATTTATCCATCTAACTTTTTTTCTACTAAAAATTAACACAAAGATAATGTTTAATTATTAAGACCACTACCTAACAAATTATTACTTTTTATATTATATATATTATGTATTATATACACGTAGAAATACCACTATAACTAGTGCAAAAAAATAACTACTCACATAATAAATTAACAAAATCAATTAAAAGGAAAATGACAAAACAAGGAACAACTAACTTTGAAATTATTAAGTATGACCATAGACGATTTATTTAATTTTGTACAATAAATTTGATCTTCATCTTTTTTTATCCTCTAATAAAGCGAATAAATATATAATAATATGAAGAGTATGATTATAGTAGTAATTCATAAATAATATAATTATATAATACAAAATAAAAATATATATATGATTATATAATATAATATGTAAGTAGACAATTTTAGTACATAATTATTTTTTGAGTGCGGAAAGTGCAAAAAAAAAAGGAAAAAAATTAATTATATTTAATGGTTTATATTTAATTATAGAATAACATTAGGAACCAAAAGCAAATAAATATTTTTGTACATAAGTCTAACAATTTACATAGCAACAGGCATATCATGATTCGAGAAATAGTAAAAGCATATGCGGACAGTATGTCTACTGTTGTAGGCAATTTTAGTATATTGCCATTATTGTACTCAAAAAATCAAAATCATGAATCATCCTCTAAAATGCTTTGCAATGCTATGATATTTTATGACTTAGAGATATCCACCAAATTACCTTCACTCAGCTCCAACAATCATGAATCATTCTACAGCACGACACTGTAATTAGCATTCCAATTGTGATCAAAAGTCATATATTACATAAATGAAGCTATTATTTGCATATATTTCAATTTTAAATGATAATTATTATCTTACCGTAGGTTTCTATACAGGGGCATAACAAGAAAAGGAATGCCAATAAAATACTAAGTTCTCAAGAGACCACTTGTGAGTGATACAAGAAGAGGTTTACACATAAGGACAAAAGAAAACAAACCTAGAGCATAACGAGACTGCAAGATCATATGATAATTGGAAGAGAGACACCATTGGAGGACACCTAATAGCTTCTCTTGCAACACTCGACAATTCAGTAGTAGCAATATCAGCAGCATCTCAACATAATATCCTAAAACAATTAGATCGAATAAACAGAATAAGCACTTTAATTGTCACAAATTGATATTAAATAACTTCTCTAGATAGATCAACATAAATATTGATAGGAATTAAGCCAGTACAAGTGACTTACCAGGACTAAACCCCGAGTAATGAGCTCTTGGGAAGTGACAACAAAATCTCGAGCTTTTTGCACCAGTCTAAGTCAAGAAAAACATTGATTTAAGAGATTGACTTACAATGCAACCAAAGATGAAATTACTAAAGATGCGGAACAACAAAAAGCAACATAGACCTAATATTAACAAATGATGGTAGCTAATTGTATCTGTTAATTTTCAATGGATAAGAAAATCCCTAGCAGAATGCTAAGTCCTCAAAGGTACCTAAAAGATTTTTACAGTACTTATGTTCCATATATTCTTCTCATGATCTAATCTTTTTTTCATTTAAAACACCTTGTTGCGAGGGCATAATTCAATACCACCCAATATCCATTATCGAGTATGGACTTGAATTTTACTCCTTCAACACTTCAAGAGCATAAAAAGATAAATGCAGGAGAGCACCAACACACCTAGGCCAGGTGCCCTCAAAAGAATAGCTCACACTACCAATGAACTAATGAATGGGTTCTGCATAAGACCCCATCAACTTACAACTGTACGGGACAAATGATAAACATGATATGATAGCACATAAATAGTCACCTGCACCACGGAACACCAGCACTAAGAAGCACATCCAGGGACATCATCTAGTGTTCTCACCAAGTGTAGCAAATGTAACTGAAAGATATCTGATGAACTTCATTAGAAGAGTTTAAAAGAAAGATGGAAGACAAAAAAGAAATCTGATTTTATTTTCAATTATTAGTTAACAATGATTCCCAACCTCAAATACTTGGATAAACAGCATTCATGGGCCAGTAAAGATTAGAAGTGAAAAATTTATAATACTTGTCTATATGCAGCATGGTAGACTTCTTTAACTCTTACATGCAAGTACATACATTTTCCTTTTAAGGGGCGATCATGTAAGATGCACTACTGCTATATACTGAACTTGCACCCTCACCCTGCTGGGATGACAATCTAAAGGGAATAATTCATAAGATTAAAGAAAACTATAATAATATAGAACTTAAATATTGTTACAAGGCCAGAATCTATCTCCTCCTCCCAACCAAAAATAGTAGTCATATAAGAAAGGCATGCCTAAAGTAGACAATTTTACACACAAAGATTTTCAGCACCAAGAAATGTTATAATTTTTTAATAAATCAATAAAGAAAAGAAAGGACTACCGCAATGTCTTTAAAGTTATTGCCTCCAACAGAACGAAATACTATGTGCACATAATCTCAAAACACAAACGCCGCAATACGTTATGCAAATGCTAACTTATCATAACGAGGGTAAGAGGCCAATCACATCACAACACTTCATTTTGCCAAGTATAGAGGAGGACAATCAAGCTTCCACAAAATCTATGGATTTCTAAATGTTATCATCCTCGATGCTAACACAATACCCTTTATCTCCTTACATCTACCTAGTCGGGACGGATTTCGCTTTTCTTTCTTTTCTTTGGTCACTAATGAATCTTTTTTTCTTTTTCTTCCCCTTTTGTTTTTGTCACGTCTTTTATTTGCTTTTTTTTTTCTTTATTTTTGCCCGTGACTTGTGTTCTTTAGGCCGTTTTCCGGTCTTTTGACGCGAAGGACAACACTTGTGGTGAAGGCACCGGGTTACTCAACCAAAAAACGTCGCATTCTGGTCTTTTGATGCGAATGACGACACTTGTGGTGAAGGCACCCGGTTAGTCGACCAAAACACGTTTTACCTGAAGTGCTTTGCATACTCATAGCTTTGGCCACCGTTTTATGTGAATAACAACATTTGTGATGAAGTTACCCAGTTACTAAGTGACCTAAACCAGCGGAGTAGATATAATTTCCTTTTTCTTACTTTTCTTTCTTTCTTTTTTTTTTTTTTTTTCTGGAAGGGGAAGGGCCTTTGAATTTTTCAAAATGTATGCATGTCCCATGTTAGGGATATAAGGATCAATTGGATAGAGTTTTAGCAAACAAATATGATCTCACAAGAATCCTAAGATTTAGTAGAAGCAAAGATATTCCAACTCTCTTTCAAAGCAATTCAAAATGCATGAAATTGTGCCTCAACAACTCCACAGTTAATCAAAGCAACAATCACATAACGCTAGTGCACATTCATATCTCAATCTTATGACTTCCTAAATCACATTTCTTTGTCAAATTACTAAAAAATAATATAAACGAAAGTAGTTTGATAGTAACTGGCAAAAGAAAACAAAACAAAAGTAGTTTGATAGGATAATAAAAGATAAATGAAAACATAAAAAGAAGTTACCCTCTGGTTCTTACGTGTTAATTAACACTACATATATGTCATGGAATTCTTTACTTTTGAATTGGTTTTATCTCGTTGGGAAGGTGAATTGGGCTGTTCAAATCAAAATTAGAAATATGAGAAGTTTCATGTAATTTCAATTGAACTAAGAGTCTAATCCTAAAATGATAAATAATTATTGACATCCCGACAACAAAATATGTCTCACAGAGCTTGATGTGCACCACAAAAAACAATACACATCGTTTACTGAATGAGATAACATAAAAGCACAACCAAATAAAACACCCACACCACAGCAGTAAAGTAATTGAAAACCACTAAAAAAGCATCCAAGACTATTTATCAAAATCACGACCCCATAATGTAGATGATAAATATCAAGAACTCAAGATAATAATTGCAAACATATAAAGGAAACATGCTTGATGGATGAAATGAAGAGTGGAAGCGAAGAAAATGATCAACTTTTTACCACCATTATCACTTTGCAAAAACTTTCTAGTTTTTGTGTCATTATTTCCAAAGACCGTCTTTGCCACCTCATACACCTTCCATTTGCGTCCAGCATGCATGAAGACAGAAGACAAACTGATAAGTTTGGAATTCCGCAACCAAACTGCATGTTCACAAGAGGAATTAGTGTATTGTGCATCATTCGCCATTGTTGAATAAAACAAATTACAAATAGAACTTACTTCTAAAGCCTTCATGACTCCTCAAGCTCTACCGCCTTCTTAGACCATTCCTCCAAACCTTCCTTAAATGAGTGTACAAGCTTGGTTACCTATGTGGTCCAGAAACATTTAAACATAAAGACGCTATCAAATGCATTAGATGTAGCAAATGTCTGCACATATATATGAACTATCGATGCATTGGTTAAAAAGATAAGTAGTTGTTACAACGAAGCCTTAACCAACCATCAATCATGAACTTATAAGGCCATCATATAACTAAGAACAACATGAATCATTACATACACACAAATACAGCCAAAAGTGACACTCTTATAAACAAGACCGTCGTGCTTTGTTATGTTGATCGCCAACATGGTAAATCCTAAAAGGTACCTAAAGTTGCAGTGCTTACAGGGTTAGCATTAGGTTATTTACACAAATTGGGTCCTTAAGTTTTAGCTGCTGCACTTTTGGTTCACAACAAAGCTTCTACATTTGGCTGTGAATTATTAATCGCTTGCATTTAACAGAGTAATGGGTTGATTGTGCTTACATAAACTTCACATCAGTATCTGTAGTCTTTAAGAATAGCAGTTGAAATTAGTGTCAGAATCTCACTTTTAGATGGAAAAAAGAAAAACAGAAATCAGAAAAACACTTTAGCCTTAAGACTAAGAGACAAAGCAATGAGCAACTATACAAATGCAGATAAATTTACCTCTGAAAATTTAGAATAACATGAACAAACAATTAGCTAAAGAAAAAGGACATAATTCAAACCACATCCACATAATCTACATCAAGAAAACAAGTGACTTTACCATGTCAAAATGTAATTCCACCGTACAAAACCATGCATATACTGGAAAACTAGATACCTACTTTCACTGTGTCATCTGCCAAATGAGCCTCTGCGACATCACACAACTTCCCAGTGATATATGAGGCAGAATACTTGCCATCTGCAGTCTCGTATTCACCCAAGACCCAACAAATTACCTGCAACATAAAACAAGTAAAGAAAGCAATGAATCAACACAGCAAGCAAGCGAGGGAACCTCTCTGGTGGGAATAGAGAGAGAGAGAGAGAGAGAGAGAGCAAATCAGAAAAAAAAGAATAAGTAAAAAACAATATAGTAACTGAAAATGGGGCGACATAAGAAAAGGGATGGGAACTGGCCTGACAGAACTTACATTGAAAAATAATAAAAGGTATCCTAGATGTGCTATAACATACTTGAAGAAAGGCAGATGAAAGTTTTGGCTCTCCCATGATTTGAAGATACGACTCCACCTGCACTCAACAGATTACAAAAGATTCTTATGAGAAGTGCTAAAAAGAGCACAACCATCCACTCAAAAGAACAACTAGCACTACCAATGAACAAATGAATTGGTTCGCAATAAGTTTCAGATCTATTAACAAGTTGCATATTTTCGAGAGCAAATACAATAAAAGGGTTTTGGGGGTAGCTGATCATAAATCAATCTTGAGTAGCATAATCATTCATGATACATGTACTCAGAGCTCCGCAACTTAGTACATTACCAAATGAAACAATATTTGAGCAGAAGCTCATCAGCTTCAATATTATCCAAACGGACTAAATACAGGATTATCACGAATAACGTCTACATAAGACCAAACTGTACAGAAAATCCTAAAAGTAGTATCTAAAATCCCATCCCACATGACGTACCAGAGAAGCTTACTCATCCGTCCAGATAGTTAGATGCCAAAATCCCAGAGATTGCAACTACATGCTCATGTACATAAGTCCAACATTTTACATAGCAACAGGCATATCATGATTTGAGAAAGGAATAGTAAAGGCATATGCAGACAGTATGTCTACTGTTGTAGGCAATTTTAGTATATAGCCATATTGCACTCGGAGAATCAAAATAATCAATCGTCCTCTAAAATGCTCCGATACGTTATGACTTAGATATCCACCAAATTACTTACATTTAGCTCTAACTAGCATGCATCATTCCACAGCACAACAGAGTAAGTAGCATTCCAATTTGTGATTAAAAAAATCATATATTACATAAATGAAGCTATTATTTGCATATATCTCAACTTTAATGTCATAATCATTATCTTACCAGAGGATTTCTGCACAGGGGCGTGATATCCTGTAACAAACGGAAAATTTCACAGTTAAACTTAAGAAAATTCAGAAATGGGGATGAGGAGAATGCAGAGAATGAGATGAGAAAAGAACCAGAATTTCATTAAAATTGATAAAACATGTCTTCCTTACAATTCGTTTCTCCCTTTTACAATCAAAGCTCACAATGTTCAGACAAACGTGTACGGAATAAAAGCTGAAATTCATTAAAAATCCTAGCAGACTGCAAGTCTGTGTTGTCCTCCCTCTACTGCAATTGGTTCTTCAATTTCGCATGTATGAGGCTTTCCCAAAATGAGGACGACAGCAGCTGCACAACGGCTCACTCCTTCTCCGCCGTCCACGTGTCAGTTGATTGTTCAAATCGGGAACAATCGACCTCTCCAAAATCCCCAATCTTTTCGTCCTCAGCATTACGCCCTAATTGCTGCAAAACGACGTCGCCCGGAATGCTCGATTTAAAATTTGCCCCAATTGCTTTGGCGCCCTTGATCTGACGGTTCCCGTCTCTTCCTTCCATCTGACGGTTCCCGTCTCTTCCTTCCATCTGACGGCTTTCATTTAAAGTTGCATTTCTTCCCTGAAACACGACATTCCTTCCTCCTTTTTTAGATCCTTGTCCCCAAGGATCAAAACTTAGAAACTTAGCAGCAATTGCATGATAATCCTCCCAAGTGGCCTGCTCGGGAGTGGAGTGCGACCATTGGATTAACACCTGAGAGACTCCAACATTGTTTCTGGGCACTAACCTTCTTCCTAAGATTGCAATGGAGTAGACTTTAAACACCTCATCCTCAAGTTCAGGCAAGTTAACTAATGGGAAATACTTAGAGCCAATCTTTTTTTTCATAACGAAACATGGAAAACAGGGTGGATTTTGGACCCTGCTGGTAATTCAAGCCTATAAGCCACCCTTCCAATCCTTTCAATGACTCTGTAAGGGCCAAAATACTTGGCAGATAGCTTCAGCTGTTTCCTTAAGGCTACAGAGGTCTGCTTGTATAGCTGGAGTTTAAGGAATACCTCATCACCTACCTGAAACTCCCTTTCTGTCGTCTTCTTGTCTGCGTACAACTTCATTCTTTGCTGAGCTTGTTCAGATTTTCCTTCAGCAACTACAACACCTTGGTTCTTTCTTGCACAAGTTCAGCAACATCAGAGTGATGACTTTGCAAATATGGTCCTATGGGAAGCTGTTGAGGTGGATATCCATAAAGAGCCTGAAAAGGAGTGGCCTTCAACCCCGTATGATAGTTGGTATTGAACCAAAGCTCAGCTAAAGTGAGCCACTGAGCCCATTTCTTGGGTTTCTGCAGACACATGCACCTTAGGTAGTTTTCAAGGCATTGATTTATCCTTTGTGTTTGTCCATCAGTTTGTGGGTGGTATGAGTAGGACATGTCCAGTGAGACACCTGATGAGGTGAATAACTCCTTCCAAAACCTGCTGGGCAAAACCTTCTCCCTATCTGAAATGATACTGATAGGCAATCCATGGAGCTTATAAATGTTATCAAAAAACACCTTAGCAATGGAGGTAGCTGTGTAAGGGTGTTTTAGTGCTAGGAAGTGAGAGTACTTGGGTAACCTGTCCACTACCACCAGGATAGAATCCTTACCATCCGAATTGGGCAAGCCTTCAATGAAATCCATAGAGACACATGACCATGCTTGTTCAGGAACAGGTAAGGGCTGCAGCAACCCTGGGTATGGGTTGTTCTCATGTTTAGCCCTCTGACAAATTTCGCACCTTCTCACCCATTCTTGTACATCCACCTTCATGGTAGGCCAATAGAATAAGGGTTTAAGTCTTTGATAAGTACCCTGCATGCCTGAATGACCACCCAATGCAGAATCATGCATTGTCTTGAGGACCTTTTCTCTGATCCCTCCATGGCTTCCTACACATATACTTCCTTCCTTCTTCAGCACTCCATTTTCATAAATATAGTCTGGAAATGAAGTGGTGTCAAGAATTTTGGACTGTATGATAGTCTGAAAAAGGGTATTCCCTTCATAACTCAATTGAACCTCTTGGATCCACAATGGGATCTGAGTAGATATAACATGTGTTTGAGGGTCCTCCTCCTGATAAATCCTCCTGGAGAGGGCATCTGCAGCCCTATTCTCCTTGCCCTTCTTGTAATGAACTTCATAACTGAGCCCCAACAGTTTGGTCACCCCCTTTTGCTGCAACACTGAATCTATCCTCAGGTCAAGAAGGTGTTTAAGACTCTTTTGATCAGTCCTTATGATGAAATGGTTACCCAAAAGGTAATGTCTCCACCTTGTAACTGCTAAGAGAAGGGCCAGAAACTCCTTCTCATAAGTGGACAACCCCATATTCTTGGGAGCTAATACTTTGCTGAGATAAGCTATGGGTCTCCCTCCTTGCATCAATACAGCCCCTATTCCCTTCCCACTGGCATTAGTCTCCACAATGAAAGGCTGAGAGAAATCAGGCATGGCTAGCACAGGAGCTGAAACCATCAGTTCCTTGAGATGGTTAAAAGCCTTCTCAGCCTCTACATTCCATTCAAAAGAATCCTTCTTCAGTAATGAAGTGAGGGGCTTACTAATGATCCCATAACCTTGTATGAATCTTCGGTAGTAACTAGTGAGACCCAAAAATCCTCTTAATGCCTTGACATTTGTTGGTACAGGCCAATTGAGCATGCATTCAATCTTCAATGGATCTGTAGCCACACCTTGGTGTGAAATTACATGCCCCAAGTATTCTATCTCCTTCGAGCAAAGGAACATTTTCTCTTCTTGGCAAATAACTGGTGTTTTCTGAGAAGGTCCATCACTTTTCTGAGGTGTATCAAATGCAAACCCCAGTCCTTGCTATAGATCAATATATCATCAAAGAAAACCAATACAAACTTCCTCAAATAAGGCTCAAAAATAGCATTCATCAGAGATTGGAAAGTGGATGGAGTATTACATAATTCAAAAGGCATAACAAGAAATTCATAGTGGCCATTGTGAGTTATGAAACTAGTTTTAGGTACATCTTCTTTCCTCATTTTGATCTGAAAGTAACCAGACCTCAGATCAATCTTTGAAAAATATGTAGCCCCATGTAACTCATCCAACAGCTCATCAATAATGGGAATGGGAAAATTGTGCTTCACTGTAAGTTTGTTGAGATACCTGTAATCAACACACATCCTCCAGCCCCCATCCTTCTTCTTAACCAGCAATACAGGAGAAGCAAAAGAACTCTGACTAGGTCTGATAATGCCACTGTTTAACATTTCCTTCACAATCTTCTCTATTTCAGTTTTCTGTCCTTATGCATACCTGTAGGGGTGTTGTCTTCTAGGTATGGCCTCAAGTAGTAGCTCAATACGGTGCTCAATTTCTCTTTCAGGGGGAAGAGAATGAGGTTCCTTGACTATGTCCTCAAACTCCTGCAAAACCTCTTGCACCCTGGTATTACCTGCAGCTTCAGTTGAAGTGCTGTGACTCAACAATAATTCCCCTTGTGCTTTAGGGCTTCTTCCTCTAACAAGCTTTGATAGGGAGTGTGTGGTTACTGCCTTGGATCCTGTTTTACCACTGAGAGCCTTTAGGATCACCTTGCTGGAATCTTGACTAAGGGTCACCCTACCCTGGTGGAAGTCAAGCTCAATCGGATTGTGTAATCCTAGCCAATCACAGCCTAGGACCAGATCATACCCTCCCAACTTGATCAGCTTAACTGGATGCGTAAACTTGTGTCCTTGAATCTCCCAGCTAAATTTGTGACAAGCTAGTTGACTGGTAAGTTTGCTCCCATCTGCTACTCTTACCATCATGGGGTGTGTCCTTACTAGTTTACACCCTAAAAGGTTGGCCACCTTTTCATCAAGAAAGCAATGTGTGCTACCACTGTCAATGAGGATGAGGATCTCTTTATCCTCCACAGTTCCTTCAAGTCTCAATGTTCTATAATTGAAATCCCCCTTCATAGCATGTAAGGACACAGATACATCCCCTTCATTTTCCAGTTCTATCTCAATGGCTTGCTTCCCTTGCTCCTCTTCACCATTATCCTTATCTCCTCCATCTTCCAGCAACATGTAAACTTGTCTGTATTTACACCTATGTCCAGGGGTATAGGGTTCATCACACCTATAACACAAGTTCTTCTCTCTTTTTGCCCTGACTTCAGCTTCAGTTAAGAACCTGGTAGGTTGTGCTGGTGATCTCTGTGGTGGATTCTTGTTGGGTGGTTTGAAAGGTGGCTTGGGTGGTAAATTTCTGGTAGGGTGGTGGGCTCTTTTGAGTATAGCATTGACTGTTTGTTCTTGGTTTCTGGCAAGGTTAATGGCTTGGTACAAGGAGGTAGGTTCACAGTTTGTTACATAAAACTTCACTTCATCCTTAAGACCACTGATGAACTTCATCATGAAGAAGTCCTCATCTAGATTCCTGTTGAAGATGAGCATCTGATCCTTCAGTTCTTCAAACCTCTCAAGATAATTATCCACTGTAGTCTCATGATGCAGCCTATTGAACTCAGTTGTCACCTTAGCATTGTTAAGGGCTTCAAACCTCCCCAATACATTGGCTACAAACTCTTCCCATGTCCTGAACTCCTTCTTCTCCACGTACCCTTGGTACCATAGTTCAGCCTTACCTTGCATATAAATGGAAGCCATAGACACCCTTTGGTCCTCAGGTATTGGTATTAGCTGAAAATACCTCGAGCATCTCCTCACCCATCCTCTTGCATTTTCCCCATCAAAGTGTGGAAACTCTAGCCTGTTCAAGATATTATATGTCCCAGAACTCTGATTCCCACTGGGTTCATGCCTTGAACTGCTTCCTCCTTCTTGTCTGAGGACATTGTGTGGTGTGGCCCTGAAATTTGATCCCTTGTCAACAGTTGCTGTTAATCATTCTCCTAGTATCGATTTATTTCTATTATACTGCTGCATTTGATCAGCCATACTTTGTAGTTTTTGCTGTAAGCTGGCCATGTTATGCTCCATATTGAGCATTGAAGCTTGAAGGCCCTCTTGTACTTCTAACATTTGGTCCATCCTTCCATGGAGTTCATCCACACTAGCTTCCCTCTTTGCTCTTTCATCTAAGAACATAATGTCTGCTTTCTTTTGAGCTTCTTGCAGTTCTTTTAAGCGTGTCCCATAAGCCATTTTCTTTTAATATTTCAACTTCTTAAGGTCCAAGGAAAGTCTGGCTCTAAGGCCAATTGTAACAAACGGAAAATTTCACAGTTAAACTTAAGAAACTTCAGAAATGGGGATGAGGAGAATGCAGAGAATGAGATGAGAAAAGAACCAGAATTTCATTAAAATTGATAAAACATGTCTTCCTTACAATTTGTTTCTCCCGTTTACAATCAAGGCTCACAATGTTCAGACAAAAGTGTAAGGAATAAAAGCTTAAATTCATTAAAAATCCTAGCAGACTGCAAGTCTGTGTTGTCCTCCCTCTACTGCAATTGGTTCTTCAATTTCGCATGTCTGAGGCTTTCCCAAAATGAGGACGACAGCAGCTGCACAACGGCTCACTCCTTCTCCATCGTCCACGTGTCAGTTGATTGTTCAAATCAGGAACAATCGACCTCTCCAAAATTCCCAATCTTTTCCTCCTCAGCATTACGCCCTAATTGCTACAAAACGACGTTGCCCGGAATGCTCGATTTAAAATTTGCCCCAATTGCTTTGGCGCCCTTGATCTGACGGTTCCCGTCTCTTCCTTCCATTTGACGGCTTTCATTTAAAGTCGCATTTCTTCCCTGAAACACGACATATCCATGGGAAAAAACCCATATGATGTCGCGGCGTGGTGAAAGTCAGACCTGAATCTGGATCATTGGATTGGGCCAAGAAGGATTGTTCAAACAGCAGTAACATTTTGCAATACCATAATTTGAGGCCTCCTTCTCGCACTGTCTCTCCCTCTTGCTTTTCTTGGTTTTCTTTCTTTTGGATGAGAAATGAACACAAGAAAAAAGAAATGAAGGTGAGAGGGTTTCACCATGTGGGTGTGGGTGGGGTTTGATGGTGGGGAGAAAACGGTAGTTTAAGGGTTTTTAACAATGGGGTTTTCCTTTCTTGGATTTGTACCCACATCCGTCGGTGCTTCTCCCGCGGGTGCTGCCGTGCAACGGGATACCATCACATTCGACACCTTGAGTTGGCTATACCACCAAGAACTTCACCTGCTTTCCTTGACTTTTTTCCTCGGAGAAGTGAACAGAGGAGAAGGGAAATGGTTTGATGGTGGGGTTGAGTGAGGGTATTTTGGCGGTGGGAGGATGGAACTGCACCGTCTCTTCTTCGCCGGCTTTGGCTTTATTGGAGGGAGAAAATCTGTACAAGTATTCGAGGGCTTACGAGGGGTATTGGTTGAGGTGTGAGAAAGAAAATTGCAAGAAGGGTTTTACTAGTATGGAGATGCTGTAAATGCCGCTGATTGTGCCGGCATATCAGTGCTGTGGAGGTTTGTGGCGTGGAGAGTGGAGGAGGGAAATGGATGCCGGCCATGTTTGGGTGCGTTTTGTGGAAACTTGGAGAGTGGGAAGCAAAGAAGAAGACAAGAAGACAAACCATAATAATAATAATTCATTCTAATCCTAAACTAACTATATATCTGATAATAATTCATTCTAATCCTAAACTAACTATATATCTGAACTAAGTTGATGCTTTGAGCATTACGCTCTCTATTAGTGCCACCATTTCAACTTCTACTTTTATGAGGAAAATTAATTATAAATCAATACAATAGTAAAAATTATATATATATACATATATTAAAGTTTGAGTATTTTGAAAAAACAGTTTAATATTTATTATATTATCATACAAAATTGCTTATAATTTTTTACTTTAAAATGATTTAATTTAAACAATTAAAAAATAAAAATTATAATTTTCAATAATAAGTTGATGACACATACACACTATTTCCAATACATACAATAGTACCCCAAAGTTTGTTTCTGTTACTCAAAGTTCAAAGAATTTGTTAATATTAATAAAAAAATTAGATGAAAATTCATGATTCCCCCCTTCACTTATTATTAACTTATTGCAGATCAAACAAATCTTTTTATAGTCAAACTACCCTACATCTTCACATGTTAATACATGTAAGGTAGTATATTTTCTAGTTTAGTCAGAAAGTATTATTTTACCTGAAATAAATTAATTTGGCGTAAATCTAAATTGTCATCCTTTTTTTAAAAAAATATCAGCAATTTTTATGAATTTTAAGTGACGAATGGGTAAATTTATTAGACGGAAGCAAATCTCATGAATACTAAATGTAAATTTCTAAACCACATGAGATCTACGTGTAATTACACCAAATCTCAGGGAAAAACAATGTAATTATTTGGGTCAAACTGCAGAAAATCCCCATGTGGTTTAAAAACTCAGCAAAAGCCCCCCTTCTGATTTGAAAATAGGCAAAACACCCCCTGTGTCTAATAAATTCAGCTCAATCGCCCCTGTTCGTTAAATATGACCAACGACGTTAACTTTTTTATAAAATAACCATTATACACTTAATATATTTTATTTGTTATTTTATTGACAGTTGGATTTAAATTGATCATACTAGAACAATCAAAACTGATAAGTTAATTTTAACTGTTAGATCTTACATTTATTAAAAAAATTAAAAGTTCATATTTTATTAATTAATAATATATATTATAAAAAGATATTAGAAAAAAAATTAAACCCCCATCCACCCACCCACCCCTCGCTGCCCCCTTTCTTCCCCCCTGCGCCTGCCCCGCGCCCCCACCCGTTGCCTCCCC
>NC_026148.1:5024004-5029912 GCF_000512975.1 Sesamum indicum | reverse complement strand
CCCCATTTTTTAATTTTTTTTAATTAATTTAATTTTATTAATTAAATATATTTTAATCAATTAAAAATAATTTTAGATAATTATAACAAACATGCAGAAAAGGAAAGAGGAAAACCCAAACTTGTGATAAATTATAAACCTCTTAATAAAGTCTTAAAATGGATAAGATATTCGATTCCTAATAAGAAGGATCTGTTAGATAGATTACACAGGGCAACAATTTTCTCAAAATCTGACTTAAAATCAGGATATTGGCAAATTCAAATAAATGAATCAGATAGGTACAAAACATCATTTACAGTCCTATTTGGACATTATGAATGGAATGTTATGCAATTTGGATTAAAAAATGCACCTTCAGAATTTCAGTATATTATGAATGATATTTTTAATCAATTCTCTAATTTTATCATCGTTTATATTGATGATATCTTAGTCTTCTCAAATAGTATCGAAGACCATTTTAAGCACTTAGAAATGTTTAAAAACTTAGTTATCCAAAATGATTTGGTATTATCAAAATAAAAAATGAGTATTTTTCAGACAAAAGTTAGATTTCTTGAACATCATATTAAAAAGGGAGAAATTATACCCATCAATAGAAGTATTGAATTTGCAGATAAATTCCCCGATAAGATCATTGATAAAACTCAATTACAGATATGTTTAGACAGTCTGAATTATATAGCCCCATACTATAACAATCTTGCTCAAGATATAACAATATTGTATGATAGGCTTAAGAAGAATATATCAGAATGGACTGATGAACATACAAAAGCAATTAGATTAATTAAACAGAAGGTAAAATCATTACAATGTCTAACTCTTGCTAATCCAAACTGGAACAAAGTTATTGAAACAAATGCCTCTGATATTGGATTTGGAGGAATACTAAAACAAATTGATGAAAATAAGCAAGAATACTTAGTTAGATTCCATTCGGGGAAATGGAAAGCAGCCCAAAGAAACTATGCTACGGTTGCTAAATAAGTTCTTGCTATTGTTAAATGTGTATTGAAATTTTAAGATGATTTACTTAATCAAGAATTCACCATTAGGACAAATTTATGTTTCATAAAAATTTTAAACATGATGTTTCTAAACAAATGTTTGCTAGATGGCAAGCACATCTTGCCCCATTTAATTTTTCTATTGAACATATTAAAGGAGAGACAAATAGTCTCCCTGATTTCCTATCAAGAGAATATATTGATGGAAATAAATCCGCATGAATTTGGAAATGAAATGCTTAGAGGGATGAATATTTCCTCAAAAATTCCAAATGGTTGGATGGAAGAATTAGTTATAGGAGAAAGATTTTTTATGAACGGAGTCCATTGGCCTATTTACCAATGGAAATTCTGGGATGAACCAATTGAATATAAGACAAGATTGAAAAGAACTCAAAAAATAATCAAAAAGCGAATTGATAAAATCAAGAAAATAATTTCTGACATTCTCATATAATTTCCAGATGCAAACATCATTGCAGAAAATCATATTAAACAACTTTGGATAGAAAATTTGCTATACCATCAGCAAATTGCTGGTTATTATGTTGGCTAATGAATTATCTTTATTTTTCAGGAATGCTCCCCCAAAGTAGAAGAGGAAGAAATTCCTCCTCTAATCAAAGAGGAGGTAGGTTTCGAGCATGTGATATTGTCAGACATGAAAATAGGACCTTAGTAAGGAAAATATTTCCAAAATTGGAAAATTTAATAACATCCCTAAAGAAAAAAATGAACTCTTCAAACAGTTTTTTGAATTTAAAAAGGAACATAAAAAATTAACAATTGATGAATCATCAGTATCTTATGCAAAGATAGTGCAAGAAGATGAAGATAAATTAATTAATTACAAATTTAGTGAACACTACGATATAATTATACTTCTTGAAAATGATGGTTTGAGATGGGAAAATGATCCTGGTATCTAATGAAAAGGTACCTTAATGTTGCATCTTTTTCAGCAGGGTCATACAAACCTAGGGCATATTATGAATGTATCCTTAAGGCAACTCAGAGTGTTGCAATTAATCACACATTCTCCAGCAATGTGAAGGAATTTAATTATTCAAAAGCAGTAATTAAAAAATTTATCATTACTGTTGAATGGGGAATTAACCCATTAGGAAAAAAAGAATACTTTCACCCAGAATCAAAAAATACAATAAAGTTTAATTACTAGGACTATGTTGAAGCATTGAATAAAGCTTTTCTTTATGAAAATTATAAAAGAAAACATACATGGTTTTTTAAAATTTGCCCATTGATTTTCCAACAAGAAATATCGAATTGGGTATTCCAATGGTGGATAAGTTTTGGTCCATAAATTTCTATTCTTCCTGAAATCTTCCAGGAATACTATACGGAATGGCTAAATTATTCGCCAAAAACAATCCAAGCAGAAAAATCGAGAAGATGGATTGAAGGAATGGCTTCTATTTATTTTTTTATGGAATTCTCTATCCCATGGATCTGAAAGTGGCTACCAGACGTAGGAATTAGCCTACAAAAAATCCCATGCATAAAAAAGAAGGTATTGTTCAAAATTTTGGAACAAGTTGATGCAAATTAATCTCGAGACCAAGAAATACTATGGTCAAGAAATCATCAATGACATGGAAGAAAAATTGCAAGAATATAAAATTCTTGCAGAAAAAGAAGAGAATTAGACACCTAATCCTTTTGAACATATCTCCCAAAGAATTCTGAATAAGGGGTAATCACGAAAGATCAAATGATTGAGGAATACCTCAAGCAAATGCAAAATGATCTCAAAAAGAATCTTTCGGGAATTGCTTCTCCTATGGAGGCTTCAAGCAAAAATGGAGAAAATAAACTTTCTTGTCTCGCTGGAGAATCTCAGAATCCATTGGAGAAATTTTCTCAAGAGGGAATTTCTTGATAATTTACTCAAAGGAATCTGGGAGACATTAAAGGAAAAATCAAAAATGGAAATTTCAGAATCATATGAAGATAAAGAAGACCTCAAGCAATCGGGATGCGAATCAGAAGAAAGCAACTTCTCCAAACTAATGAAGAAATAAGGTGACAGCAGAGCAAGTCAATAAAATTGACCAAATGACACGTGCCAACAATGAAGCAACACTTGGCAAATGAAGGCCATGCAGACGTGAAAAAATAATTTCAAGTTCGGACCATCTGGTTATAAATATAACCCTTTCTCCCCTTTTTTGGAGAGCCCTCAGAAGTCTTCATGTGTTGAAGCAGAGGCACTTGTACTTGTAATTTCTTTCTCCTTCCTTAGTTATTTAAAAGTTTCATTTGGCATAAGAAGAGATACAAGCTACCTGTGAGTTCTCGTATTTAACTTTCTGCATTTGTTACTTCTATTATTGCTTCTGTTTTATTTAGCCTAATGCAAGGCTAAATTACTGCTACTGAATTATTCAACTATAACGGAGATAGCATGGTATATAGGTAAAAAAAAAAAAAGAGTATTTTTCATTACTGATAAAGATAAGAAAAAATTGAAAGAATATAAAGATAAGACATTCTGGATCGTCGATTTAAATTATGAGTATGAACAAGGTCGGCCTTGCCATTACTGCCTAAGTTTGCCGTTCTTTGGCGTTGTTTTTGGGCTTTAGTGTGGTATCTTCTGACCAAAATCCATACCTATTAGTATTAAATTGACGTAAAAGGTTCCATATTTAGTCTCCCCTTATGTTATTCGATTCTCTTTATATTTATTATAATAAAAAATATTCTTTTGATGCATTCCGCTTGCATGGTCGGTTTTTTCTACCGCCTACATGGTCGGATTTATCGTTTTACTTTTATGCATTCCGCCTACATGGTCGGTTCTTTATACCTCCTCATGGTTGGATTTAACTTTTCTTTTGAGATTTTCAATCGAAGGTCATGGCTTAATAACCATTATGAAATATGAATAATTAAGAAAAAATATTATATTAATATGAAAAATTATCTAATTACAAAAATAAAAAAAAATTTAAAATTTAATCTAACTCCTCCTCGTCAGCGACGTCTATATCGTCCTGGTTCGAGGCCGAGGGGTCTGTTGAAGGGGGCTCTGGAACGTCTCCTATAAAACAAATAAAATTATTAGTACTTTTAATCAAGACTTAATTTTTTTTTAGAAAAAATAATAGTAATAATCTACTTACCGCCACCTCAGTCGTCCTCGGTCCGCTCCAACCGTCGTCTTCCTTTTTCTTGTAGCACCTTTCAAATAACTCCATCTACTTGGGCGGCCGACCAAGCTCTGCTTCCTATAGAAGAAAAAATAGTTAGCTTCTTATTTATCAACATTGTCTTTTATTGACAAATGAAAATGGATAAACTCAACTAGTTCTACTCACAAAATTCACTTGACGGGCTAAACAAGCTTAAAGGCATGCGTGATCTATTTGTATGTAGTTACAAAGGAACTATATATTTTTAAATAATTATTAATTATTAAAACTATTGTCCTCAATTTATTTTCTATTTCTAATGATTTATAATTGTATTTTAATTTGAAATATTAACTTAATATTGTTATTGTGGATATTATTTTGTAGATAATATTATTATTGGGATTATTGGTCTAAAATTTTGTGATTATTGACATCATTATGTAAAAATATTATTATTGAGAATATTAGCCTAATTTTTGTGATTACTGACATTGTTATATACATAATGTTATTATTGGAAATATTAGCCTAATTTTTGTGATTATTGACATTGTTATGTAAATAATATTATTACTGGAAATTTTGATCTAACATTTTGTGACCATTGACATTATTATGTAAAAATATTATTATTGAGAATATTGATCTAATTTTTGTGATTATTTATATTATTATTTAAATAATGTTATTATTGAGATTATATATTGATCTATTTTTTGTGATTGTTTATATTATTATTTAAATAATATTATTATTGGGATTATATATCGATCTGATTTTTGTGATTATTTACATTATGATGTAACAATTATTTTATTGGGAATATTGGCTAATGACATGTAAAAAATAATATTACATTGATAAGCCAAATTATACACTAAATTGCACATCTTTACAATAAATTACACAATAATTGCATAAATTACACAATTATACAATTAATTTTGAAAAATTACACAAATTACATAAAAATTACAGAAAATAGATATATATATATATTTCTATAATTGCAGAAATTACATAAAATAATTTTTTTTACAGAATGTTTATAAAAATGAGCAAAACTTTACATAAAATTATTAAAAAAAATAGAAAATTATGAAAAATATTAAAAAATACAGAAAATTGTTAAATTTTTAAAAATTTTTAAATAATTTTAAATTACCAAAAATTTTTATTGTTTATAATAATTACAGAAAATTCTTAAAATTACCAAAATTATGAAATTGTTCAAAAGTTCAAAAATATATTAAAATTTCAAAAATTACAGAAAATTATTAAAAATATTTATAAAAATTACATAAAATTTTTAATAATCTCAAAAAATTAAGAAAAAAATTTAAAATTGCCAAATTTTTTTAATTTTTTTTAAATTTTAGAAGATAAAACATTGGTAAATTTATAGAAAATTCTCAAAAAATTAAGAAAAAAATTTAAAATTGCCGAATTTTTTTGATTTTTTTTAAATTTTAGAAGATAAAACATTGGTAAATTTATAGAAAATATAAAAAAAATCTGAAAATTATAAAATTTATTCAGTTATATTTTCTGAAAATATGTTCAGAAACATATTCTGAAAATATTTTAACTTTTTTTTGTCAAACATGTATGAAAAATATTTTCAGAAAATGGGAGGAAAAATGAATTAAAGTTGGAGGGATAAAACAAAGAAAAATGAAGAAAAAAGGTGGGGGGGGGGGGGGGGGTTCACAAAAGAAGGGAGGAAAAAAAAAAGAA
>NC_026148.1:4973328-5023944 GCF_000512975.1 Sesamum indicum | reverse complement strand
CGGTCCTCCCCGTGCACGACGGCAGTAGCATGAGACGACGTGTGCACAAAGTGAGCATCTCTTGGGGGCATGATGGGGGCCTTCAAGAGCCGGCTCTAGGCAGCTCGTGAGCGGAGCGCTAGAGTCCCCGAAGGGCTGGGAAACCTGACGGGCAGCGTAGGGCCAGGATGGCCTACGTTGGGCACCGATTATGCCGAGAGGCTCCGTGTGGTGTGCTAGTTTGCCCCGCGGGCTGCGAGTTATCCGGGACAACGCCTCTCGTGCGAATGGGTGATCGAGACAAGCAATGAAAGACCTCGTGATCCAACTCATGGAACGCGCTATCGAGTTCTAGCCGTCCGTGGGGGTCCGTTGGCTAAGAATAGGCGGTCGTGGGACGACGCCGTACAGTAAGCCTAAGCCGAAAGGCAAGAAGCATGTCGGGCACGTTGTACGGGAGAACGACAAGGTGTCGGCATATCGATTGGGCCTCGGACTTATGATGATGTCCTACTCGGGCGAGACATGGAAGGCGGCCATCGAGGGCAAGCGCCTAGGATGTACCGAGTGTGTTGGACAAGAGACGGGCGTTGCGTGCGCAAGTGTATGATATTCCGCTGCACTGAAGATTGGCAGGCCTGTGACATATGGTATCAGAGCCTCGTTGCCTTCACGGGACGAGGCGCATTGCGAACTTGGAGGACGTGACCCTCCAGTCGACGAATGGAATATGAGCCCTGATACTGTGACAAGAGGTATCAGCTTTCAGTCGACGAGTGGTATAAAAGCTCTACGTCTGAGGTAGAGACGAGTTGGAATCCGTAGAGACCATCAGTTGAGACAAGATCAGACCGGGTTGTGACGGGACGATTTTGGGGGCGTCTACCTCTTAGAAGGCGTTGGGGATACCTCTAAGAGGGTGTTGGTTAGAGTCCTAGGAGAGCAAGCGTCTACGGTCCAACTTCGTTTGTTGTTGGTTGGCAGGTGAGTGAGCGCCGCAGATGTGTGGGCGAGCTGTCAACTGTGGTGCAGAATTTCTTTTCGGCAGATCGATATTCGGACTTCAGAATTCACTTGGCTTCCCTAAGTGAGAGGGGGACATGCCGATGAGTCGGATGGACTGCGAGAGCCATGTTTGTGAAGTAGAGGTAGCAACCATGTGTGCGGAATTTCGCAAGTCAAGAGGCGGCCTAGTCGCCAAGGCCGTTTTGGTGGACGGAACACCACCTTGAGTTGAGATTGGTGGACGAAGGGCCACATTCTCAATAATCTGAAGAACCTTCCAGCAGAGGAGGACGTGCTGAATATTCATGAGCCGAAGCACAGTTGCACATGAGGTGCGTGGAACAAGCCACCCTTGGGGTTGCGAGGAGTGGACGTTGAGACCCCTTTATGGGCAGTTGTCAGTGCAAGCCGTGTGTGGCAGAGCAGAGTTATGGGATGAAATGCTATTGTGGTAGATGAGGGTGCGTTAGGGGAGACGACACGCTTCAAGAACCAAGGAGCATAAACATCCGCTATGTGTGTGAAAGACAACTTGTCCGACACATGAGTGGGAGCAGCCCACTAAGTTGTGTGTTGAGTGCTCATCAGGAGCACGAGTTTGAGCACGATGGGAGCAGCAGGCTTCATCGATGCCGGGAGCAAGCAGGCTCCATTAGCACCATGAGCGGCATGGTGTGGTCGGCCAAACAGGGATTGGGAGCGGGAGACCCCAACCTTGTTAGTGCGGTCGAGATGGGAGTTGGATACTCCCCTTTTTTGTTGGTGTTCGGACCGATGCGAGACTGGTGTTTGGAGGTGCTGCCGGACGGGGATTCAGAGATCCTATCCTTGCAGTTGCGGTCAAGCGCTCGGGACGAGGCAACGAGATTGTGTTTTGCGGTCAAGCTAGGAACGCTTGGTCGTCAGCCAGATTTGGGACAGGCGATCTCATTTCCGTGGAGGGTTGAGCGGCAACCCTTTTGAAAGCTGTTCGGGTCGCGAGTAGCGTTCTGCCGACAGTCGGGCAGGTGGCCCGTATTTTGCGGTCAAGTTAGGAAAACTTGGTCGTCTACCGGATTGAGAACAGTGACTCCTTTCGGTGCGGGGTTGAGTGATAACCCTTTTTCGGTCCACGAGTGGTGTGGTTCCGACAGCTGGGCAGGTGGCCCATGGTGTGTTCGCAAGTGTTTAAGTGTAGTCTACCGCAGAGGCGGATCTGTGTGTTTGCCGAGGACGGCAACACATCGAGTGGTGGAGAGAGTGTGAAGTGTGACGCCGGGTTTCCACACTTCCGTATCACAGACTCCACACTTCATTCGTTCCAGATCAATTCGGGTGTATTGAGACACTGTCTTGAGGAGCATTGGGATTTGAGAGGCGCACTTCACAAGACTTGGAGCACAGTTGAGAGAGTCCAGAAGAGAGTGTAGAGCCAGGCACAGACTTCCGACTACATTTGAAGTGAGTGTAAACGTAGTACACAAACTTCCATCTTGAGGCGATCAAGCGAGTGTATAAAGGCACTGTTTGTGTGCGAGCTATCCGACACCATAGGAAGAGAGTGCAGTGAGGCGCAGACTTCCGTTCATGTTTAGTGTTGATTGAGTGCATCAGAAACACTATGTTTTGTGGAGGAGCAGCTTAGCGTCGCCTTGAGGAGATCTCGTGTTGTGTAGAAGAGACACTTCACGATTGGAGTGCTCAAGGGAGCAGGAGGTCGGTCTGGTGTCACGAGATACTTAGAGAGTATTGGACACCGCATACAAATCCTTTGTGTGTGTGTTGACGAGGATGTCAACAGATCGAGTGGGTGAGTCTCTTGTGGACGACGTGCGGGCGACTAGGGATGTCGACCAGCACGCAGTGGATGATGACTCGTGTTGTGCAGGAGAGGCACTTCACGACTGGAGCGCTCGAAAGGGCGGGAGCGGTCTGGTGTCGCGAGATACTTGGGGAGTATTGGGCACTGCATACACTTCAATCCTTCGTGTATGTGTTGACGAGGACGTCAACAGATCGAGTGGGTGAGAATGTCACAGGTCGGCTATTACCTGTGGGCAGCGTGCGGGCAATCGGGTCGATGTAGGCCAGCACGGGACGACATGCGGGCATCTCGGGTTGATGTAGGCCAGCATGTGGCGACGTTGTGCGCAACCTTAGGCACGAGTAGAAGCAAACGTGCGGAACAGAGTGCTTTGATGCGGGAACAGAGTACTCTAGCCTTGGAGATGCTGAAAAAGTGCACTCCTCGGCCCTTTCAGTGTGCTACTCATGGGAAAAGTGATTTTTTTTCTTAAGCCTATTATAAGGGGGACATGATACGGTGAGCATCAGCCGGTCCTCCCCGTGCACGACGGCAGTAGCATGAGACGACGTGTGCACAAAGTGAGCATCTCTTGGGGGCATGATGGGGGCCTTCAAGAGCCGGCTCTAGGCAGCTCGTGAGCGGAGCGCTAGAGTCCCCGAAGGGCTGGGAAACCTGACGGGCAGCGTAGGGCCAGGATGGCCTACGTTGGGCACCGATTATGCCGAGAGGCTCCGTGTGGTGCCCCGCGGGCTGCGAGTTATCCGGGACAACGCCTCTCGTGCGAATGGGTGATCGAGGCAAGCAATGAAGGACCTCGTGATCCAACTCATGGAACGCGCTATCGAGTTCTAGCCGTCCGTGGGGGTCCGTTGGCTAAGAATAGGCGGTCGTGGGACGACGCCGTACAGTAAGCCTAAGCCGATAGGCAAGAAGGCATGTCGGGCACGCCGTACGGGAGAACGACAAGGTGTCGGTATATCGATTGGGCCTCGGACTTATGATGATGTCCTACTCGGGCGAGACATGGAAGGCGGCCATCGAGGGCAAGCGCCTAGGATGTACCGAGTGTGTTGGACAAGAGACGGGCGTTGCGTGCGCAAGTGTAGTGCCGTAATGCCGAAGTGGAGCGAGGATGCTCCTAGCCATTGGGCAATGTGTCGACAGGTTCCGAGATGATGTGCGAGACGCAAAGGGCACGGATGTAGAGAGCCTCAGCGAGTACCCGGACTGTTGCGAACTCTGATGTGTGCAAAGGCCGGACGAAGGTGGGTTGGCACCTTTGGGGCATCACAGGCCAAAATTATATGAGAAATGATATTCCGCTGCACTGAAGATTGGCAGGCCTGTGACACACGGGGAGGTGAGAGGTGGGGGAAAGAGAGAGAGGGCGAGAGTGAGGGCAAGAGAGAATGGAAAGAAAAAATCTGTCAAGTGTTGTGTATATGTTGATATTTGGAACGGGCATTTTTTAAAAATTCGTTCCAAACAACCAAGACGACGTCGTTTCAATTTACGAGCATTTTTAACAATATTGTTCCTAAAAATAAAAACGATGTCGTTTAATCCAAAAATGATGTTTTGGAGCATTTTTAACAAAACCGTTCCTATTTGGGGAAAAAAAAACGTTCCTAATTGTATGCCTAAATTATTTTCTCTAAAAAATTAGAAAAATAAAAAATGCAGAAAAAACCGTCCCAAACATGTTAATAATCAGAGAAAAGTAGACTATAAATTAATTAAGGCCATTGAAAACATATAATACTTTGAATTAAATTGATACATATTCAGAAGATCAAGTATATTTATATATATATGATTGTTAGTCTTACATAGATGTAAGTAGCATTAAACTGTTAAAATTTTAATCAGACCGTTGGATATTATTAAATCACAAATACAACATTTGATGAAGTTTTGAACATTTTTATTATACGGATATTGAGATATTGTATCTGATAACAATCAACGAGATTAAAAACGATGCAATTGTCCATCAGACCATGTGATTTTAGATCTGACCTCTAGATATTTTCACATATGGAAAGTATTGTTACGCGTTTAAGCTTGGAATTAATCAACGTCCCGAATGTTGAGATATGGTAATCGAAAAGTGAATGAGGAATCTGTAGATATATTTAGGAAGGGTTTTTGAACTCATTTAGGAATGATTTTTTGTTAATCATTTTAGGAACAGATATTTTATACATTTATGCATGATTTTATTTAAATTCATCTTAGAAACAGTCAGATATTTAAAAATCGTTTCTAAGTTTGATTTTCCTCCACGTTCCATTTGGCGCGAAATTAATTTTTTTGGAACTGATTTTGGAACAGTTAGAATAAATTGTTCGTTCCTAAATTTTGATTTTCCCTCTTTTTTTATTTAGGATATTGTATATATATTTAAAAATATTTTTTTAAAATCTGTTCAAAGTTGGAATGGTGTTTGGAAGGGTTTGTAAGTTTTGGGACAGTTCCTAAATATGGAAATATTATTTTTTTATTTTCAAAAATAATTTTATTGTGTGAGAACATTATTTTGCAAATTTTCCACAAAATTCGCTCCAAAAACCGTTCCAATTTGTAGCGATTTTGGGAAGATTTTTGAAACACATTACTTCTTAAGTAAAACTCATAATTTGGAACGATTTTTGGTATAATTGATTAAGTGTACTAAAACTGTTTCAAATTATACCTCATTTTGGAATACATTTTCTAACTGTCATCTTTTGGACATCCATTGTCACACATATAGGAATGGTCATTGCAAGACTGTCCATAATTCTAATAATGTGTTCCAAACAGAGTTCCAAACATTAATCTTACTATTTTGGAATGGTCTTTGGAATCAATTTTGTAACTGTTAGTTTGGAACATATGTTGGAACGATCAATTATAATCCGAAAAGATGTGGATCATAATGTCATCTATCAATATATGTTCCTCATGTATTCCAAAGCTCGTACCAATATGGAACTAGTTTTGGAACGGTTTCCTTGCTCGTGCCAAATTCCGTCTTTTTTTATAATGCTAGATGCCTAAGTGGGCACATCAATCCTGAATTTTCTAGTCTTGGAACTAACGATCATTGTTCGAAATAATTTTTCGAGGTAGGGCATGCCTGTTGACTATATTTTTTCAAAGGAATTTGAGCACTTCATGTCCTCCTTTACATCATATGTGCCCTCCATCTGCTTAGTCACCAACTGGGAACCAAAATAGGACGTTAGATTCCCCGCTCCTGCATCAAGAGCCATTGTAATACCTGCTATAAGGGCCTCGTACTTAGTCTCATTGTTTGAGGCTTTGAAATCAAATCTCAGGGAAAACTCTATCTCATTACCCTCTGGGCTAGTTAGCACGACTCTGGACCCACTACCAGCATAGATGGAGGAGCCATTTACATGAGTAGCCACCTACATTCATCTTCATAAGTCAGTGTTGCCTCAAACATGAATTTAGCTAGTGTTTGGGCCTTGATGGTCATTTGCGTTAGTAGGAGATATCATACTTGCTGAGCTCTACAACCTATTTGATCATTCTACCTAAACTCTCAACTTTCCCCAGTTTTTGCTGCAGGGGGTGTTAGTGCATATAATAATAGAATGGGATAAAAAGTAAGGACATTATTTCCTTCCAGTTGATACTAGGGCGAATGCTAATTTTCTAACTCAGGTAGCATTGTTCAACGCCATGTAATACCTTGCTAACATAGTAGATGGGTTTCTGAGGTCTGTCCTCCTCCTTTATGAGCATGGAGCTCACAGCGTGCTACCCTACTGATGCATACTAGATTTTTAGCCGCACCACAAGGTTCTTAGGGTATTAAGAGAAATCTTAAGATTAACATGGACTAATTCTGCAAAACAAAGATTAACATGATGGTTAAGTCAGTAACAATTTACTAAAAAAGATGAAAGAAGACTTGGATCAAAGAGACAATAATGGTGAAAAATATTGATAAAGTACTATATACTCGTGTGGAGTGAAAAATATAAGTTTAAAATAGCTTAAAATCTAAAGAGATTTAAGAGAATAAGTGAGAGTCTAAGAGAGAGGATCGATGTTATGAAATAATTACATACGACCTCTATTTATAGGTTTTTACAAAGTAGAAGACAAGAGTTTACTATAGAGAGTCCTATGTCGTTTGAAATCTCCTTGAATTATCTAACTAATTGAAAATTTTGTTCGGGATTTGGATCAATATTGACTTAGATATAATTGTTTTACTAGGTCTTGCCAGGTCTACTTGGAAATCTGGAAATTAGATACTTGTAGATTACTAGCTCGTTTGTCATCAATCTATTAGGAGTCACGTGGAGATATTTTAGGAAGACAAGTCTTAATATGTTGGCAAGTTGTATGACATGTTCGCCTAGCTGAATGAATACTTGTCCTACTGGAATGGAATTGATTCTTAGATCTGCTATTGTAGTATAGTTGAGAGAAAGGGCTTTGTGAGCCTTCCTTACCTACTCATGAGCTAGCTGGGCTGGTGTGTATGCTTTGGCCCTACTTTCTTAGCTTTGGGATTTGTGAGCAAAAAATATTTGAGGGGGCATCACTAATAGAAAGATAGAGATACAACAGTTCACCTAGTGAGGGCTTAGTAAGCAATAGCAACTCGATTAGGTAGGCCTTCAAATCCTGGAAGGCTTGTTGATGGGTCTCATCCCAGGTGAAGTCATTGGTCTTCCTTAACACTTTGAAGAAGGGCAAGTTGCGCTCTATAGAGCGGGATATGAACCTGCTACGGGCACTTATGCAGTCGGCAAGATTTTGTATCTCATTGAGTGTGGTAGAAGCTTTCATTTCTTGGATTACTCGTATCTTGTCTGGATAACCTTGATGCTTTTCTCGATCACCATGTAGCGGAGGAGACATCCACTTCGTACGCCAAATACACATTTTGCTGAGTTCAATTTCATATGGTATATATTTAGTGCTCCGAACATCTCAGCATGATCAGTGATATGGTGGTCATCTTGTTGGCTTTTTGACCATAATGGCGTCGACATAGACGTACATATTGTGTCCTAGTTGCTCTTGGAACATGCGATCTACCAGCTGTTGGTAGGTAGCACTTGTATTTTTAAGCTCAAAGGCATAACAATATAGCAATATATTCCCCTCGATGTGATGAAGATTACTCGCTTCTGGTCATTGAGGTTAAGCATGATTTGTTGATGACCCTGTGATGCATCCATTAGACTTAACAGTTCATGACCAGAGGTCGAATCTACCATCTAGTCTATGCAGGGGATAAGGTAGAAAAACTTTAGGGCATGCTTTATTAACATCTTTAAAGTCGACACACATGCACTATTTGTTACCAGGCCTGGGGACTGATATAATATTCGATAGCCATTCTAGAAATTGAATCTCCTTAGTGTGCCCACAACAAGGAGCTTACTTACCTCTTCATGGATGACCTTGTCCTTCTTAGGACGAAAATATTTTTTCTTCTATTTCACATAAGAGAAAAATAGATCTAAGTTCAAGCTATGAACCATTACATTAGGGTCAATCCCTATGAAGTCGTAGGCGCACCACGCGAAGATGTCCACATTTTCCTGCGGGAAAGTGGTTTGTTGCCCAGCTAATTCGGGCTTTGTTGGGAGTCGATCCTGGTGGTTTTTTCCTGCTCTCCTAGCACTATCTAAATGCTCAGCAGCTCCTCTGTAGGCTGCAGTCATGCAAGAACTTTGTTTTCCTACTCGTCACACTGCATAGGTCTTTTTCCCATCTCTCTGTTGGGTTGAGGGAGATTTATCTCCATGTCCTCCCTATTGCCTCCTTTTACAGATTCAATGCAGCACTTTCGTGTTGTGTATTAATCGTTGATTACCTCCCCTACTCTTTCTCTAGTGAGGAATTTCAGCTTCATGTGGTAGGTAGAGACTACAACCTAGAAGGTGTTCAACGCAAGTCACCCTAGAATGAGATTATATGCAGAAGGATTATGAGAAAGCAGATCTTCTTAACGGGTGTTTGGCTAAGCTTTTTTAAAACATCTTATAAGATGTTTCAGGAACTTATTTAAAATAAGTTCCTAAAGTTTTTTGATAAAATAAGATGTTAAAGTTTATAAAATGTGAAAATATCTTATAAGATGTTAGGGTGTTTTGCCACAATAATGTCTTTTATTGGTAAAACAACTAAAATAGGCATGATACTATTAGAATCAAACAGTGTTATTTCTTGACATATTTTGCTTTAAAAAAAATTTAAAAAAGCTTTTATAAATAGTACACATTAGTTTAATTCCAAAAAAAAATTTAATAGATAATTTTTTTATAATAAAAAATGATGAATTATTACCTAAATCTTTTAATAAGAATAATATATATATATATATATACATTGATGCTAGTCGATTATTAATTAGATATATAATTTATATTTTTTTTGTTAATATAATGATTGTTTCTAGTCATGTAATTTATAATTTCTTAAATTTATATTTTTTTAATAAATATAATATCAATATTAATCTTATTTTTATTTAACTATAATAATTTATTATTAAATAACTGAGTATTTTCTCTTTTCCGAGAGTTAGAAAAATTAAATAGTAATATTTTTTTTTAAATCCTAAAGAGAGAAAGGGTGTGTGTGTGTTTGTGCTTGTGTGTGTGTGTGTGAGAGAGAGAGAGAGAGCAAGGAGAGTGTATGAGTATATGAATGAGATATTTTTATCTTATGACATATTAACTTTATATAGCTTATAAGATCTTATAGAAAAAGGTTATGAAAGTTAACTTTTTTTTGAAAAAGCTTATGAGACCCAAAACATCTTATTTTGAGATTTTATAAGCTCTTTAAAAAAAATTATCAAGTACTTTTTTTGAGCTTATAAGCTCTCTAAAAATCTTATAAGATGTTTTTAGAAGCATATAAAACTGAGCCAAACACCCTTTTAGTCTTTCTATTGAGCTTTGCCCTAAAGATAAGGGGAGCAAGATCCATCCCAAGAGTTGTATGACCTCTCATGCAAAACCATATAATGATGGGCTTAATGCAATTTACCCCCTTGTGATATTATAAATGAGCAAATTACGCCCCTATGATAAAAAGAAAAAGAAGAAGAAGAAGAATTAGCAATTTACCTCCCTATGCTTTTTAAAATAAAGCAATTATGAGGTAAATTGATTTATTTTAAGAAGCACAAGGGGGTAAATTGTTGCATTTTAAAAAACACATGGAGGTAAATTATTATTTCGTTTTTCATAACAGTAACTCGCTCATTTACAATCACAGAGCGATTGCTTGCATTTTTTCCTATAATGATGTGTCTACCGACTATAGTGGGATATCTTCGAGCTCTATCTACCGATAAACCTCATAGAATAGGATATCTGCAACACTACTATAATCCACAAAAATACGTTGAACAGTATAGTTAGCTAAAGTAGCAATATATCAAGAGCATCATATGGGGTAAGTAACCACTTATGTATCAGCAAAACCAAAGTGGATCATGGGATCCCATGTTAATACTTTTCGATCAATTTCCATGATTACCCTAGCAGCGCCAGCATAGGCTTGCCTAGCTCTCCTGGAGTCCCCATCAGGGGGATCGCCCCTCTGAGAGGGATTTTTTTGGGGCTCTACTCCTCAATAGGAGCATTCTCCTTTCTGTTCTCCCTCCTCGGGGATCAACTGCTCACTCCTCGCTTCTGCAGGAGTCTCGATGGTGGGACTGCTCCTTATTTTGCTTGCATCATCGATCTTTTTCAATGTAATCTTTAATATAGCTAACCTGGATGAGCCTTTTTATCGTCTGTCTTAATTTGCATACCTACTAGTATTGTGTTCGTATTTCCTATGCTAATTGCAGAAATATTTGATTTAGGAAGTGAGGTCATTTCTCAGAGGTTTTGGGCTACTACAGAGCATGGTATCTATCTCTAACCATTACGAATTGTGGTAGGCTGGTGATAAACGGGGTGTAGTGCTCATTCTTTGGGTCGAGGGGATTGAACAGTCCTTTGGGTTCTCCCCTGCTTTTGCGTGATGAGGAAATCTCACTATCCTTCCTTTTGTTATGATGGTCACTTGATGCCCCCTAAATACTTCATGGATTAAGCCCACAATTAAGCCACACCAGCTCAGTTGGTTGCGAGCGCAACTGGTATATTAGTAGGGAAGTAAGGCCCAAAGACTTACTTTTTGCTTCGCTAAACTGGCAAGACCAAGAAACAAGTTCATTCCAGCTAAACATGTCATCATACAGCTAACGAGCATGTCATATATCTTGCCAAGACACCAATACACGTCATACTAGACACCTCACTTAGATTCACACTGATTGGATGGGAATTAAGTTGATAAGCTACTAGTAACACTTTTCTAGAAATCTCATCAAACCTAGCATAACTTAGTAAAATACTCATATCTCTTTCAATATCTATCTGAATCACAAATGGGTTCTTTTGGATGAAAGCCAACTCAAAAGGATTTCGAATGGCATATGGCACTCTACAACCAACCTCCGAATATGCTCTTTAAACGCCTATAAATAGAGGCCTTATGTAGCCATTTGATAATATCAATTCTCACCCTCAGATTCTCACTTCTCTCTAAATTTTCAGGCTATACTAAGCTTATATGTCGCACTGCACACAAAATTACACATTTTATCATCATCTTTTTACCATTGTTCGCACTTTGATTCAAGTTCCCTTTACAGTTTCTCAATAAAACCGTTTTTTACTTAAACATTAGAGTCTAACTTTTGTTTTGCAGGGTTAGTTTTCGTTGATCTTAGGATTTTTAAATCCTTCGACCTTGTGGTGTGACAAAAAATCTAGTACACATCATTGACGCCGTTTTTGGGAAATTGAGCTTAAGATGTGAGAAAATGCCAATTCAAACAATGGAGGTGGCTATGGATCCTGATGCGTTCAAAAAATGCATGGGTCCAATGGATTCGGACAATTGTTCAAAACTTAGGTCGAAACGAATGCAAATCCTGAAGGGAGAACCTGCAAAAAGGCGATAGCACTCCGACTCCCAAATTTGTATTGGATTTGAGATTGAATAAAGTAAAAACGTAGTTAATTTAATTAAAGATCGAGATATTGTGAATAAAGTTAATAAAAAGTGTAAAGAACACGTAATAATATGATTAGAGAGAGTTTAAAAGATACTTTAGAGAGTGAGAGGGGAGTTTGAAGAGTAAGAAGTGTGTGAGAAAGGTATCCCGCACCTAGAGGGACCAAGGCAGTATTTATAAGCAAGTTCCCCTATTAGCTGGGGTGTCTATCTCACTCCCTAGATATTTGTGTCGATTGGTTGGGGTGGTTAGGATAAAGAGTAGGTCATCCTTATCTGCAGCTGAATATACGTCAGTAAGAGTCCTCTTTGTATAGGGAGACCCCTCATTTGCAATAAGTCCTAGTCGCCAGGGGGTCCTCCTTGCTAGGGTTGATATGGTCCAAGTGGCTGCTGACATGTTACATGGGAGAGTGGGTTTCCACGTGTGTGGGATTTTTGGGCCAAATATTTTATCAGGCTTTAATCATAGTCCGAGTCGAGGGATGTCCTTGGTCTTCCTCCCTTATACCTGCATTTCTTGTGATGTCTAGGCTGTTTGGGCCAGCCTAAGTAAACTATGGGCTGGAACATCCTTGGCCTCCTAGAGAAACTATAGGTGTGGGATGTCCTGGGCCACCTGTAGGGTGCCGTGGGCTTTTTGTTTCTTTCTTCTTTTATGGCCAGCTCCGGCCTCTTTGGGTCATCTTATTTCTATGTACATCAATAGCCCCCTCCCCCCCACTCTAGTAAGTGGAGATTGGGTCCGAAGAGGGAGTTTTTTTTCTTTTTTTTAATTCATAGAAAGAATGTTAGTAGCATAGCTTACAAGTCCCCCAAACAAAGACCTAACTACATGCCCGAAGGAAGACTCGGGTACCTCTACGGAGGAGGGTCTCTATACCTGTGTGGAAGGCAAGGTTTTTTATGAGAGGGTGCCTGCCTAGGGGCAGGACTTCAAGTTTCCTTTAATCTTTTTCAGTAAATCGGTAATACATCGGAGTGCCAACCATTGTTTTGCAGGGCTAGTCCCCGTTGATCTGTGAATTTTCCTTGAAGATCCTTCAACCTTGTTGTGTGACCAAAAATCTGGAATGCATCAGTCAGCCTTCTTTACTATTTGGGTATCTTCTAATTTCATGTATCTTTTTGTCGAGGCCAATAGGTCATGAAAGTCATAGACGGGCTTCTTGGTCAATGATTCAAAGAGCAGTCCAACGTGAAGTCCATGTCTGATAGTGTTGACCAATATCTCTGGGTGAGTGGCTGGGACTTCTAGAACAATTTTATTGAAACGTTGGACATACACCCTCAAGGTTACTTTTTCATCCTAGTTTACCCAAAAAGGCTGCTAGCAAATCTTCGGTACTTCTTGTTGTTAGCGAATTAGGATAGAAAAATGGAACTCAGTTCTTCAACAGATTGTATGATCAACTGGCACCTAATTGAATTGTTGGGCAGAAAAGGTTGTGCAGCAAGAGTGCATTCTCAAACTTACAGATGTGTTTAGCCGAGTCTGTGATTTCGTTGTAGGAAGGCGGATGTGCAGGAGCCCTGAAATGAGCAGGGAGCTTTTCTTCCATGATGTCACAGCTTGCTCTATAGGCAGGCTTCATTCCTTACCTATTGGCGGAGACCACTTCCTTCCTAAGGGCCGCCAGTATTCAGGTGGCTCAGAATTTGATACATCCTTGCTAGTGGGATCAACAGGTATTTGTGCGTCCTGCTAGAGCATAGCGGATTTTGCTTGTTGGGGAGACTCTCTCTTGCTGGGAGATTTGTCTTACTCCACTAGCTTGAGAACCTTAGAGAGGTGAGTTGATTGTATCCATAATAAACTGGTGGAGCTACTCACATAAGAGGGGGTTAGCAGCAATAGGCAGAGCTGCTGTTAGGTCAAAAGTTGGAGCAGGGGCATTGAGAACCTTTAGTGCCTATGGTGGAAGTGGAGAGAATCCCTCGCTCTATGGGCAGGGCTTCCCTCCTTACCTCTTGGCGGAGACCACTTCCTTCCTAAGGGACCTCCATTATTCAGGTGGCTCAGAATTTGATACATATTTGCTAGTGGGATCAACAAGTATTTGTGCATCCTACTAGTCCATAACGAATTCTGCTTGTTGGAGAGATCCCTTCTTGCTGGCAGAGGTGTCTTACTCCACTGGCTTGAGTACCTTAGAGAGTTGAGTTGATGGTATCCATAATAAGCTGGAGGAGCTGCTCACATAAGAGGGGGTTAGCAGCAATAGGCAGAGCTGTTGTCGGGTCAAGAGTTGGAGCGGGGGCATTGAGTCCCTTTAGTGCCTGTGGTGGAAGTGGAGAAAATCACCCGCTCTATGGGCAGGGCTTCCTTCCTTACCTCTTAGCGGAGACCACTTCCTTCCTAAGGGACCGGCAGTATTCAGATCGCTCAGAATTTGATACATCCTTGCTAGTGGATCAGTAGGTATTTGTGTGTCCTGCTAGAGCATAGCGGTTCTGCTTGTTGGGGAGACCCTCTCTTGCTAAGAGAGTTATCTTACTCTATTGGCTTGAGAACATTAGAGCCTAGTTGATGGTGTCCATAATGAACTGGTGGAGTTGCTCATGTAAGAGGGGGGTAGCAGCAATAGGCAGAGTTGTCAGGCTGGAGCGAGGGCATTGAGGCCCTCTAGTGCCTGTGGTGGAAGTGGAACAATAGAATCTGCTATAACGGGGAGGGAAGTATTTCCCTCGAAAGATCCATTATCACCTCTGTTATCCGAACATGTCGTTTCTCACGTCTGTAGCTCAAGTTTTCCTACAGACGGCGCCAATAATGCATACCGAGATCGAAGGACTTATCACAAAAATCTTATGATTAAAGGGGGGCTAACCTACAAAACATATATTAGCACTTTGACGCTTGAGTTAGTAAGAGTTTACTGAAAAAATAAAAGGAAAAAAACTTGAGATAATATGATAATAAAGGTTGAAAATGATGCAAAAGTGATAAAAATTATGAAGAGTGCAAAAAGTAAGTGAAAATAGCTTAGAAACCGAGAGAAAATAGGAGTTGGACAAGATCCAGAAAGTGGTTATGGTATATCATGCTCCGTTGGAAAGTTGACAAACGTGTTAGCTACTCAATAGAGAAAAAAAATGGTTCGTCATTTGGATATATCCAAACAAAGATACAATGACTAAAACTTTGCCAGTCTGTCCAAGAGTCCGAAAATCTATTACTTGCCAGTTAAGGAGTTAATTCCAACCAGATTACTTGGAATTAGTTAGAGATCTTTCAGTATATTGTGTCATTGAATGTCAGCAATGTATATGGCTCCCTGATGTATGCTGACTCAACAAGCTTTATTTGGCTAATTTCTTGAGTCTACTAGATTAATGATGAAAATATACTATGAACTTAATACCTTGATCATAGACCAGTAAAACCTGACCCGTTGAACTTAATATCTTGATCATATACCAACAAGACCTGACTTGTTGAACTGCTCGGTGGGAGCCCACTCCTTGGCATTGGACGAGGAAAAATATTTGAAGAGGAAAAATATTTGAAGGGCATCACTATCCATGGGTAAATCGTTAGGTCAATTGGCATTTGAACCAATGGAATAAATTAGACAAACATCCCCACAATTAAATCTAATTATACAAATTCCATCATCAAAAGTAATACCATCAACTGTAGAGACATAAATTTTAGTTGCCAGAAAATATTAATATAAATTACAATTACAACTTTAGAAAATGTGAGATGAAATATATTTTGTATAATTAAGCCTAACTTCAAAAGAATGCGTCAGCAATTTATTTCGTATTGATGCAAACTGGACCAGTTGAAAAGAATCAAACTGGATGTCCAGACACAACAGAAACACACATGAGTATTGAGAACCTGCAGTAATAATATAACACTAAGTAACAACGAACATAAGCATTAGGGTTCAAAATCTCATTGAAATCTGGGAAAAAGAAACATTATAAAATAAAGTAAAATTTCACTGCTCTGCCTTCCTACCTAGATGTACACAGCAAGAAAGACTAAAGAAAAGGGAATAGAATCAGCCAAACATTTCCACTCAAAAGGGAATCAAATTCCCCTGCTCTTTTTCCCCACTGGAGGAGTTGTGTCCAGATGAAAGTAAGAATCACCCTTTAGCCTCCCCTCAGATTCTTGGCCACATCAAACCGGAAATCAGAAGAGTTACAGAGACCGAAACAAGCGTACAAGTGCCGCTTTGAGATAGTAGTTTCGTGCCAGCGCTGCCGTCCGTGTTGCTGAATCCACTTCCTGTTGGTCCAAGGCCGAAACCTGGAGTCATGGTTGAGCCCGGAACAGTGCCCGGGTTGGTGTTGCCGACTGGCACAGTTCCTGGGCTGGTACCCCCGACCGGTACGGTGCCTGGAGTGGTGGTGCCACCCGTGGTTGGAGTGGTTGGAGTTCCTCCGGTGGTCGGGGTGGTCGATGGGGTCGTGCTGCCTCCGATGCTACACAAGATTTTAATAAAATCAAGATTGATTTACAAGTCTTACACAACAGGAATATGATGATAAAATTAGGAATAATTATATTTACACCCCCTGACCTATAGTCTATTTACACAAACCACCCGTTTTTGGATAATTATAAAAACTAACCCTGACAGCCAAAGAATAGGGGAAGTTAGTGTAATGCTGTTAACATTTTTAGAGGGTGTGTATGTAGATTTTCAAAAAAGTAAGGGGTAGCTTGTGTAAGTGATAATGATATTTTGATAGGTGTATATAAAATTATCTAAAAGATAGGAGTGATTTGTGTAAACAAGCCATAGATCAAGGGGTGCAAATATAATTATCCCTAAAAATTACAGCCGAGCCGAACCTAAGTTCAATTAAAAAATGCATGAACAAAGGCATAATCAGAGATGGACTAAGGTTGTGTAGTTTGGCACCAAGACAAACAGACATAAATACTTAAGCATCAGCATCATGACAGCTCACATGATTACATTTGCGTTTTTCGGCCAAACCTGAACCAAATACATTAATTATGAACTTAGAAGAGCAGGTAGGAATCTACCATTCCCTTTCAACTCTGCAAGAATGACAACATTTTTAACTTGAAACTAACAAAAAAAATCATCTGACATCTCCTCGTACCAACAACAGCAATTAATTTTCTAATACCTACCAAGAATCTGAACAAACTGCATGTTTTCAGCCACAGCAATTGTAAATGAGAGTAGTTCAACCACAAACTATAAACTTCTACAGGGGAACGTCGAAACACCTTAAAAAAACCACTGTCTTCCTCTTCTATTGTTGCTGGTAAGGAAGATTCAATTTCCCAATCAAGAAAACAGCCTAATAACTTCATAAAACAATTCAACATCTTAAAACTGAGTAAATATTTAACTTAGATGTTCATGCTGATTTGCAAGCCTAATTATGAAAAGCCATCCAAAATTTCTCCTTTCCAAGGCAAAAGAACACATGAACAAACCTGGGACTGGATTGATACACACATCCACCACCACCTGAACCTGTGAATCATCAAAAAGGACAACAAAGAGGAACAGAGGTTAGCATCTGGAGATAAATGTTTTTTGGTGAATTTGGGGAGGTTTTATTTTTTTTCTTACAGAAAGAAAGAGAGAGAGAGAGAGAGAGAGAGAGAGAGAGAGAGAGAGGGAGAGTTACTAGGAGGATTAGGTGTAACTGTGGCAGTGCCCTGAAAGTCACAGCTTCCAGGGATCTGGCCCTTCCTCTGGTAGTAACTATTAACAGCATAATTGCAGTGATCTTTAACAGTGTTTGGGTTAAAACAAGGCCCATTTTGGAGGATTGCTGAACAATCAGCTCCAGCTCCACAGGCATAATCTATGTTCTTCTGAAGAACACTGTCACTCAAAGCGCTATTGCAAACACAATAATTTGCATCTGTAAAATCAAAAAAAAAAAAAGAGGAAATCCAAACAAATCAAATGTCAGAAAACCCATCATGAAACCTCAAACCTTTCTTGAATAGCATGAAAATTGAGTGAAGCCCTTGTGAAAGGGAAAGAAGCAAAAAGATCAAATCTTTTCATAAGCCCTTTTGCCTGCCCTTCAGGAAAGGGAAGAATAGAAGGAGCCCTTCACTTTTATCACTTTCTTTCCCCCCTTTTTCCCCCCTTACAACACATTACATAGTACTAGTAAACTACAAAGGAAGAACACAGGATGAAAACCCACATCAAATTTCAATTTTTCTTTTTAAATAAATAAAGCTATGAACTTTACCTGAATGACCAGCCAAGCCCAAGAACAGAACTAAACCCACTACAAAAACAGCCATAATTATTCAAGAAATCACAAGAAAAAGATGGCTACAACTCTTTCCACTCAAGCTGGTTAGTGAAACCAACACAAACACCAAACAGGAGAGAGAGAGGTGAGAGAGAGAGAGAGATGAGATGTGGGGAGTGGAGATTTCTAGACAGGAAGATGAGAATGACGGTGCCAGGTATATATATACATGTATAGACAGTATTATTATATTATTATAGTTCCTCAAAAGTGTTTTTCGTGTATTGAACATTAGCGAAGCTCAAGAAGCCTTTGTCGTCTATACTGAATGTAGACGTACTGCGGATGTGTATTTATGTGTGTGTGTATGTGTGTGGGATTTTAACATTAACACTACCTATTTGCTACTCTCTTTTTTTTTCTTTTTTCTCTCTCCTCCTTTTGAGACATTGCTGCAGAAAATATCAACTCGAATCTTCTATCCCCATTTTGATTCAATTTGAATGATCTGCAACATTCCTTGCGTTGCATCTGATGTGACAATGTTTTTAGTTTTGAATTCTTGGAATTTGGTGTATGAAATTTAATAATAGATAGGTACAATTACATTATCTTTCCTTAAATTTGATAATTACACATGGATTTTTTTGGTTGAAAAATTACATTTAAAACACTCCTAAAATTTATTTTCGTCTAATAAATAATTTTTTTATTAGTCAAAATTTACTGAATTTATTAATATTAATAAAAAAATTAAATAAAAAATTTATATATACCCTCAATGGACTCATTACTACTTACTGCAGGTGAAATAATTTTTTTAGACTAAACTACCCTTATAATAATGAAGATATATCTCCTTACATACATTAATGCGTAAATACGTATGAGGGTAATTTGGTTATAGCAAGATTTATTTTACTTGTAATAAGTCAATAATCAATTAGTTAAGGGTTAATATAGATTTTTTTAATTTTTTTATTAATATCAGCAAATTCAATAAATTTTGACTATTGAAAAAACTTATTTGTTAGACGGAAGCGAACTTCAAGGGTGCTAAATGTAATTTTTCAAACTACAAAAAATTTATATGTAATTACATTAAAACTTAAAGAGATGAGAATGTAATTATCCTAAAAAGATATTCAAAAAATTCAAAGTCTGAGATTTTAATTAATAAATTATTTATATCCAGATGATTTTACAAATATATGCTTTATAACTATTAATCACAAAATAAGTCTATAATCGTAATTCTAAACGTTAAGAGGACATTGTAGGGTTGAATTCATATTATACTTGACGTGTTATGTATTGGATGTATAAATGATTGTTATGTGTCTTTTTATTTTCAAGAAGTTGGATATGTGATAAGTATTTAACTATTCAGTGAATTTAATATCGAATATAGCATCTATAAGATCGACTTAATAGCTCGCACAACCAAACTATCATACATCGTTACACTATAACACCTAACATTCAATGATTTTTTATTAACATGGTTTGCGTTTTGATCTATGTCTTATGGCATAATATATTGTCTATTTTGACGTTATAGGAGCCTCAGAGATTTGTTCTAAAAAGGCGTCTCATTAGAAAGAGGAAACATTGGGGCTTATAAACCTTTTGAACTCTTCCTCTACAACCAATGTAGGATGTTTGTCTACATCATCAGCCTCTCAGACAGGGGCTTGGAAGGGGATACATGGCCTTATTCCCACATATGCAGCCAAATAATGTGGCTTGCAATCCCAATCGATACCCCGTTGCTTGATACTTTCTACTCTGGTCTCGGAGCCTTAGAAGTTTGTCCTGAAAAAACTTCTCGTTAGAAAGAAGAGTCCTTATGACCGATAACTCACTCAAACTCACTACAAAAATATTATTTTATTGAAATGAATTTTTTCTTGATTTTATAACATCTTCTCATTTTGGAACGATTTTTGTTAAGGCTACGCGTACCATGGCTATACGAGGCATTATAAACTATTTTTAACGGCTTGTCGAAAAGTCGTTGCTAATTGTTACGGCTGTTGTAACCGTCTATTGTAGTTACAAAACTAGTAACATGAAAAAAAAGTTAAGTTGGAACGGCTTTTGTGATTTGATATAAGTGTTATTGTAATGGCCTTTGTAAAACATTTAGGTATGATTTTGCCAGATATTTGGAACGATTTTGTAATGCTCTTTGTAACTGTTTTATATTATATTTGTATCTATTTTTGGCACTGCATTTTTAACTGTTTTTTCCACTCATTTTGTAATAGTTTTTGGAACGACATGGTATTTAATTTGTAACTGTTTTGGCACATTATTTGTAACGACCTGCCGATTTTATATTTTATTGGTGTATTACAAAAGCCGTTACAAATGCAGTTACAAAATTTATTATTTTTAATTTATTTTAATATTTATTTTTCTTTAATTTATAAAAAATTATTTTATATATTTTAAACTTATTTTATTTAATATATTAAAAATCTATCTTTGTAAAATTAAATAAATAAATTTATATAAAACATACATAATATAACAAAAAAATAATAATTCAATTACAAAAATTAAAATGTTATTATAAAATTGTATTTTTAGAAAATACTGAAAAAAATCCTAATCTAAATTATTATCCCCAGCGAGCACGTGTTCGTCGTTGTCGGGTGCCGGGGATCAGCTAGAGGCTCAGGTGCTAGATAGTCGGGCAAGTTGGGATCGACGCTTCTGATGTAGCACTCGAGTGCCAACACCTGATCATCTATGTCGAGGCACTGCGGGTGTGGTGGCTAGGGCGAGGGAGCAGTCGATTGGGTCGCCTAGGATGGTCCAACAATCAAATGGTGGGCCTCGGAGCTGAGACCGAAAACTCGGCCCCTCTTCTGGCCACTTGCTACTGACATCTAAACCTGCTGCTCGTCTAGAGCCACGGAATCTTGAAAGGATAATAGAGGCTCTTCATTGTTGTTCTGTTGCCTTTGGTATTCCTCCATCATCCTCAAGAACATCTCCTGCATACATGTTAAATAATTAGATTGAAAAAATAAATTATGTAAAAAAAATTTAATTACTTACCGCAACCTCCTCCGCCCCTCAGGCCGCTCCACTAGTCGTCCTCCTTTTTGTAGACCTTCTCGAACACCTCCATCTAAGTGATGGGGCATCCGAGTTGTGTCTCTTATTAAAAAATCAATTTAAAAAATGTTTAAAAATAAAAAAAATAAATAAAATTATTAATATGATTTGAAATACTTACCATCTTCCACTTGTGCGCCCCAACGAATGACGACCCCCTACAGTAGATGGTCGCAGTTGTTTCCAGGTTTGTTGCCCGGTTGAACTTATTTTTGGCCAACAGTGCCTAGAATTCTGGGCTCGACCAGAACTCCAAGAGCTGGCGCCAGATCTCCTCGGTCAGCTACAACGGTCAAGCCAACTGGTTCTGTGCGTTAGCAAACCAATTCGGTTGGAACTTCCCTCGTGCCAAAGAGAGTTACAATATTTGAAAAGACATTACAACGGCCATTACAAAATATGCACTCTCATGTAATCGTTACAAAATTCATTCCAAAAACCGTTACACAAATACGAATACGATGTCGTTTGGGTTACTTCCATTACAAATAATCAATTAATTTAATTGAAAATATTTAAAAAAAAGATGCCGTTTTCGAGGATTTAATGCTGTGGAAACGTTTCATTATAGTGGAACAATATAATTGAAATACATTAAAAAAACAAAAAACATTATTTGACGTTCATACATATACGCAGTATACAATAAATTTGTATATTCATAAATGTTAGTATTACATTAATGTAACTGTCGTCTTATTAAACTGCATGGCTTAATTGGACCGTCAAAACTAATATCAAACCGTTAGATATGATCATACTTATGAAATAATTCATTTGGCTAAGTTGTAGTGTAATTGGGTATACGGATTTCAATATATCATTTTTGGAACATAATAGTAAACATTCAGATCGGTATATTTTTTAATCGGGCCATATGATTTAAAATCATACCGTCTGATGTGATATAATAGATACATACTTGTACAATTTATATTTGGTATAAATCGGGTGGCTAGATGTGAAGATATCGTATTTTTCAATCTGAATTTTTGAATGACCCATCTTTTATAACAGCCTTGTAATTTACACTTGTAACGACCTTGGGACAACATTTATAACAGCCATTCGAATTTAGAATTTCCACCATTTTTTTAATTTATCCGCCACTTTTACCACTTTCATTTGGAACGGTGATCGTAGCGATTTTGTTATTACAACGACCGTTCCAATAATTAAGTTATTTTGTAAAAGTTTTTGGAATGGCTGTTGGAACTCTTCATGTTCTATTAATTTGGAACGACTTTTGTAACCACCTCTAATAAAAAAAAACCGTTTCAATTGTTATGATTCTTATAATTTCATCTTTTTGTACATTTTTCCGCGGTTTTTCACATTGTCATTGTAACAACTCCTTAAAGCCGTTACAAAAATCGTAGGAAATTAGTAACGGCCAATAAATTATAACGGTTTTTCGCACACCACATATTTGTAACGGTCGAAATAAAAGTACTTTATTACCCTCTCAATGACTTCAACACGTACATTCCGTTACAATGGCCGTTCCAATTGGATCGACGATTTGGCCGTTCCAAAAAACCCATTATAAATTCCACCTTTTTGTAGTGATTTTTTATCTGCAATTAATATCAGATGTTTACCTACGTCGTCTATATTAACGTATAAATTATAATTTGAGAATTTATCAATATAAAAAAAATATTAAAATAGTCTTTGGATTCATATAATTTAATAAAGAAATTCTTGCGCACGAAAAGGGTCCTCAGCACTAGGGTTTCTATTTGCAATCTTCTTGAATGTCATGTCACTATTGGGCACCACTATGCTTGGCCCCTTTAGTACAAGCATCTAATTCCATGCTACAACTCATGCCCTACCTAATATATATATTAGTATGTGATATTTTGTAATAATTGAGGTGAAAAAACTTGTATAATGTGGACACAAGATCATTAAACACCGCCTAACCAATACTTTTTAAAAATTAAATTTATCCTAAAAGATTCAAAATCTTAATCTAAATGCAAATGCAAAAAATATTTAAATATAAATACGAATCTACTAATAACTTCCGCGATATGATCATAGAAATCCCACTCACTGTGAAATATTCAATAATCTCGGTGAGGTTATCACGACACAGAAGAAAAGTTTCTATTCAGATCAAGATTGATCAGACAAAATCCGTAACATAGCAAGTATGATATATTGCCATGTGATTTATTACATTTCTTAAATTGTACATCAATCACAAGATAAGTATATTAAATCTGTAATATAATCGGTTCAGGTCTGACCAAACCCAATTCAATTTAAAATTTCCCCGCGACAGAATTATAGATATGAGAAAAAAGGGTCAAAGAGGCAAAAGATCCAAAAGTAAAAGGTAAGAAAAGATATTTACAGCTTTTATGTGTCCTTTGGGTGTAAAGCTACAGAAGGAATATGTGGCTTTAATGTGGAGATCCTTACATTCTTTCAATTTCTACATATATGCACACACACATTTTAATTAATAATTTCATATCATAACAATGCTAATTATTGCAACCCTTTTTATGAAAAGTGTTGTGGTCCAGGTTTTTTTTATGAAGGGATAAAACTGAAAATTTTACCCGCAACACGATAACTCATCAAGTGAAAAATACGATTTTCGATGGAGTTTTTATGTAAGAGTGGTCACTATCAATGAAATAGCAGTAAGGTTAACGAAAATAATATTTTTGGTATTTATAGTAGTGTTGAAAGTTATATTGTGTGGTGGATTGTATTTGTTTAACATGTGCCTCATATATGTTAAATTACTTTTTAACCCTTACAGGCTAACATTTTTTATCAATATACATTATAAAATAATTAAGAAATCAAATTCTTCTCTATAAAGTGGGACAATAATTTGTTTTTTTAATTTAAATGTAGTATATAAGATAATTATTTCATTTTTATTTATGCATTTTATGGTTAAAGGACAAAATTTAAGATATAATTGACGTTTAATTTATTGCTAATTGCTCAATTAAGAAAGTATTAATTGCCTATATCAAAAGCTTTTAATTATTTATAGAAGTTTGAAACTTACGTCTCAATTTTCTTGATTAATTAGTGAGGGCGTGAATAAAGTTATGTGGATGGAATAATTCGATATTCCAAATTAATTTTTGTATTAGTTTAAGTGATTAGATATATTGTTATACCACAAATTTCAAGTAGTATATGGATCATAATCACCATACAACAATTTACAATAAATTAATAATTATTATTATTAAAATAAATAAATTTCGTAATTTAATAAAATTCAAACTCATAATCTTATAATTACAAATTTTTCCTGACAAACACAGTTGAAATTGAAATTTTTTGAATAAATTGTTAAAAATTCAAATAAATTGACTAATAATTACGTTTTAAATTAAAATCCATATAAATTTGAGCTTTATATATTTCATCAAGATAATAAATTCGCAATAACCGTATCAAATTTAGGGCTTGTAGGCTTATACATTTTGATGGACTGACCTATAAAAGAGTTATAAAATCATTCTCTTATTTTGGAGCGACTAATTACGCCAACGCACGTTTAATTACGGTCATCGGGAGATTGGCTCACCAAAGAGCCGATAGTATTCAAGGTCAATGTAAGTGAGTTGTAAGCCGAAGCTCTAGTTTAATGTCTATAAAAAAGGGCCTTCAGAGTTTAGAGTACTATGTACATACATACAACAAGGCACAACAAATGCAGAACCATTCAAGTCTAAAACTCTCTAGCACGACGAAACTCTGTAACCACGAGGTTCCATACATTCCTTCTTCGATATCAAATTTTCATAGCCTTGATATCATATTTAAAAAGGGTTTAATGTAATTTACCTCCTTGTGATATTAGAAATAAGCAAATTAGCCCTCTATGAAAAATTAATAGCAATTTACTCCCTGTATTTTAAAAAATCAAACAGTTTATCTCCCTGTCTAAGGAGGCAAATTGCTTCAATTTTAAAAACATAGGAGAATAATTGTTACATTTAAAAGAATACAATAGGATAAATTACTATTTTATTTTTCATATAGGAATTATTTGCCTATTTTTTATAACACAGATAGACAGATTGTAATCTATTGAAAAATAACTCCACCTACAAATTATAACTTTCTCTTTATGCATAAAATTGGTTATCCCACTTATAATTAATCATAGCTTACTCATGATTACTTGTAAAAAAGTCTAGAGCTATTTTCTGAGCTTTAAACGAATCATGATTAAACATATGAGGGATCATTGAAGTTGTGGGTTTTATGGGGCCCTTTTACTTGTCTCTCTATCTGTTTATCTTTTCACCTCATTAATACCCTTGTGACTAAAACCAAAAATAAAAAAAAAATTAACCTAACGGCTATAAGATACATGGGCCCGTTTACTTTAATACAATATTTATTTTATTGTATGGAGATTTGATATACAACCAAAACCCTGTACTAATACCTAAATAACAAATACAGGTGGTATAAAATTAGTCTTAATGTTGCATCAAATGTTAATGACCATTGTGTCCTTGAATTTGACTGAATAGTAATAATAATAATAACAATAACAATAACAATAACAACAACAACAACAACAACAACAACAATAATAATAATAATAGTAATTGATGGGTGTAGCCCCACACATTTCGACCCAAGAACAAGTTAAAAAATCCAAAGACTCCACCCCCTGTGCATGGCCATGACAATGAAGGAAACCCACTACGCACGGCCCAACGCGCTCAGCCCAAACACTCATAGCTGGGCCACTCCTCATACACACATCAGTCCTTGAAGCTTGCGTGGCACACACATGACCCTCCACGTAGGCCTTCTTAGCTGTCAGGGAATGCGCGTGGCAGGAAGGCCTCCCCCAAGAACGCGAACTCTAACACCCAGTAGACTCCTTACGGGCTAGGAGTCCCCATCTGTCTCAAACTCTCTTCCCCACTTAAATAATAACTCTAACAACATGATCCTTCAAATATTGAATTCGATTAAGTTTTACCTTAACTAATTCTATCCATTTCCCATAAGAATAGGGAGCATTATCAGTTCCACAGCAAAAGAGGACATTGTTCTATAAATAAGGGATTCATCCCAAATTAGAGGGACACCTTCACCCTACGAAAATCTGGCTATCACTCTGCCTCGCCTCTATCATCTTCATAGACGCAATTCATTTCTATTTTTCTATCATTATATCACATCCTTTCAATATTTTTTATTATTTCAAATTATTATTCTTCAAATCCAGTACTAACTTGGGCGTTGGAGTGCTAACGTTTTATTTTGTACGTCTCTTTCTTTCAAATTTTGCTTTAAGCCATCCAGGCCCAACGCTTAAACTGGAATCACTGAACTCGTGCTAAAATTGCACGCATAAAGTGGTGCCGTCTATGGAAAATTGAGTTCAAGGCGTGAGATACTATGGAGACCTCCAACAGTCCCACTAACAAACAGAAGACCGTGGAGACGCCCAGCAACAATCAGCCTTTGTAGGTTGTTGCGAGAAACTCCCTGATGCTAGTAGGAGGGTCCGTCCCATCCTTCTCAGTTCCTATGCTGCCTCCTGGAATGACGGAATCGTTGGTCGATCCTCCAAGGCGAAGTACCTCTACAGATACCACATCAGGCGAAATTTTCCCAACTTTGCTGGGCACAATTCAACAAGTAGTTGCAGCAACCGTTTGGTAGCAAATGGCAATGCTGATACCTGCTCGCTCAGGAATGGAAGGAAGCCCCCCAGAGGCAAGAGTAAATTGTGATAGAGGCCCTGCCTACTGTAGCATAAGGGCTCCCTCTAGCAGCTCCCTCAAAAGTCCCCCAACAGTGGCTGACTCATTTGGAGTCTCTTCAAAAAGACCTACAAGACGTGCACCACCAGATAAAAGGAATTCCATGAGAAGAGCTATAGGGTGTCCCCTTCACAAACATTGTAATGACAGACGAGCTCCCTGCAAATTGTCGAACCCCTGCTATTACTGAATACGACGGGTCGACTGACCCCCTTCGCATTTTGAGAACGCAGCCCTGCTGCACAGGTGTACGTACGGGATCAAGTGTTGAGTCTTCGTGACTACTTTCGCTAGGGCCGCTCAGCAATGGTTTAACCAATTGCGTCCTAGAGCGATAAGGAGCTTCCAGGAATTCAGGTCCCTGTTCCTGCACCAGTTTGCTAACAGCCGGAAACTTCAGAAAATGGAGCTCAGCCTCTTCACATTGCGACAAAGGGATAACGAGTCGTTGAGGGAGTACCTAAAAAGATTCAACGTTACAGCCTTGGAGGTACCCTCCGCCATGCAAGAAGTAAAGGCCAACGTCTTCTCGCAAGGTCTCTTGGATGGGACTTCTTCAAGTTCCTAGCCAAGAACCCAGTTTCGAAATTTGATGCCCTCTTAGCTCGCGCAGCCAAGTACATTAATTTGATGCCTATCATTTAGGCCCTCATGGCGGTCGGAGAAAAAGGTCTGCTCACCCGCCCCCGATCATGGAGAGAGCAACCTTAGTGCCTAAAATCCGATAAGTGTTTTATTTTCACAATGATCATGGCCATACTATTGAAGAATGCGGGCACTTAAAGAATGAGATAGAAAGACTCATTCAAAACGGGTACCTCCTAGAGTATGTCTGCTTGGGAGAGGCCTGGGGAATAGAACCCTACATCAAGCAAGAAGCAAACAAAGGAAAATAACTGAAGGTTTCTTTTCCAGAACTTTCACTCAGCGAAGAACGTAAAAACATCTTTGAAGGAAAACCTGAAGCCAACAACCCCTCCCCCCCCCCCAAGAAGGGGATCATACGGATAATTGCAAGGGGATCTCTTGGAGGTGACTTCTACCATGCCAGAAAAACACAAGTCAAAGAGGTAGGTAGTCCACCTCCCTTTATGGATTTGCAGGGTAGGTAGTCCACCCAAGAGGCATGGTCTCACTCCTCTGACTTTGGGCACTAGCGCTACTCGAAGAATATGCCTATTAAAATTCCTAGTGGTGGATACCCTCTCGGCTTACATTGTCATTTTAGGAAGGCCTACCCTCAACGCATTCCAGGTCGTAATATCCACCTATCACATGAAAATAAAACTTCTTACGTTAGGAAAAGTAGGATAAGTACAAGGGGAACCCCTCCAATCTCGTAAATGCTATGTGGAAGTTGTGCTCAGAAGATAAAAGAGAAGCAGGGATGAGGATCTCAAGGGGATACCCTCCGAAAAGCATGATAAGGGGACACCCTCCTACAAACGCGACAAGGAGCTACCTCTCAACAAATGTGAAAAAGCTGATGACGAAAAGAGTGAAGATGGGAAGGCACCCTCCAAGGTCCAATCAATGGAAGAGTTGATGCATATCGAAATTGTAGCCAAAGAGTCAGAAAAATTCACACGTATTGGTTCTCAACTAGAAGGTGCAATATGCGAAGAGATAATCGGATGCTTACGTTGTAACGTAGACATTTTCGCATGGACTCCTTAAGAGTTGGAAGGAATCGACCCCAATGACATAACCCACCACCTTAACATCAATCCTCGCATGTAGCTGGTGAAACAAAAAAAGAGATATTTTGGGCCTGAAAAGGACAAGATTATCCAGGCAGAAGTGGACAAGCAATTGGCAGCTGGCCATATTCAGGAAGTACAATTTTTCGAGTGGCTGTCTAATGTGGTGTTAGTTCCTAAGCCCGGAGGAAAATGGAGAATGTTTATCGACTTTAGAAATCTCAACAAGGCGTGCCCTAAGGATTTTTATCCTCTTCCTCGAATCAATCAGCTGGTGGAATCCACATCTAGGTGTGGACTTTTAAGCATGATAAACGCCTCACAAGTGTATAAATAATGCTAGCTCCTAAAGACCGCAAAAGAGTTAGCTTCATTACATCTGCCGGAACCTTTTGCTACGTAGCCATGCCATTCGGCCTAAAGAATACTAGTGCTACCGACCAACGCTTGGTGGATAAAATATTCCGTCCTTAGCTTGGAAGGATCATGGAAGTATACACAGACGACATGCTTGTAAAAAGTAAGAAAACCCAAGATCATTTAACAGACCTGGAAGAGACATTTACTGTTTTAAGAGAATACCGATTGAAACTCAATCCGGGAAAATGTGCATTTGAAGCAAAAAGAGGGCGTTTCTTGGGATTCATGGTTACTTAGAGAGGAATCGAAGCTAACCCCTTAAGATCAAGGCTATCCTAGACATGCGCCCTCCAACATCAACAAGGTATAAAGGTTGACTGGAAGGATAGCTGTACTAAGCCGATTCATCTTTAAATCAGCAGAAAAAAGCATGTCCTTCTTCAAGGTCCTCTAGAAGGCGAAAGACATTAGATGGGATGACTCATGCAAGCTTTCGAGAGCCTCAAGTAGTACTAGGCGGGGCTCCCCCTGTTGGTGAAGTCTTCCCCAGGAGATACCCTTTATGTCTACCTATTCAACCACCCCTCAAGCAACTAATTCGTGAAGAGGGAGGGAAACAAATGCGAATCCATTACGTTAGCAAGGTCCTCAATGGAGTAGAAGGGCAGTACACCATCATAGAAAAGATGGCCCTTGCATTGGTCACCACTACTAGGAGACTACGCTCGTATTTTCTCTCACATCCTATTGGAGTGAAGACCAACCTACTCTTAAAGCAAATGCTAGGCAAACCGGAAACTTCAGGGCGATTAGTGAAATGAGCGGTCGAATTAAGCGAATACGATGTCTCCTATCTACCCCGAACCACCATCAAGGCCAAAGTCCTAGTTGACTTTGTCCCAAATATGGTAGGCACCCCCAAGCCGACAAATAGCTGTTGCATGTAGATGGGTCGTCCACTTTCCAAGGCAGTTGCGTAGGCATAGTCTTTACCTCACTTCAAGGGGAAGACTTGGAGTTCACTTTTAAATTTGGGTTCAAAGCTTCCAACAACGAGGCTGAATATGAAGCACTTGTAACAGGGCTTAGGAAGGCATGTGATGTGGGAGCCAGACATGTGATAGCCTATTCAGATTCTCAGTTGATCGTGAAGCAAGTGGAGGGCTCTTAAGAAGCCAAGGAGAAGAACATGATCCAATATCTAAAGCAGATAGCAGAGCTCAAAACAAGATTCGAGAATTCTCAAATCGTTCAAATTCTGAGAGAAGAAAACATGAAAGTCGATTGCCTCTTTAAATTAGCCAACACTCTAGAAGATTGTAGAATGATGCACATCACCATACAGTACCTCCCTCAACCAAGAGCCCAAATTTTCATTCAAGCAATATCTTCCTTGGAAGACTGGAGGACCCCTGTCATCCGATGGTTAGAAGAAGGACACCTTCCAGACAATAGATAGGAGGTTGCCCGACTGAAAGCCCGAGTTACCCATTTTCTATTACAAGAACGAATCCTGTATAAAAAATCCTTCACACATCCTTTGCTCCGATGCATTATCCCAATCAGAAGGGATGCTTATCTTGAAAGAGATACATAGTGGCTGTTGTGGGGCGCATACAGGCACTTGGGTACTCGCCAACAAAGCATTGCGGGCAAGTTACTTCTGGCCTTCCATGAAACAAGACGCAAAACAGCTGGTGATCAAATGCGAGAAATGTCAGAAGCATTCCTTCCTTATACATCAACCTGCGGAGCCCCTTACAACCATGTTGTCACCTAGTCCCTTAGCATAATAGGGGATAGATATCGTAGGACCATTCCCCTTAGCACCTGGCCAAAGAAAATTTTTACTAGTGGCCATCGGTTACTTAACCAAGTGGGTGGAAGCGAGACCACTCGCCTGAATTACACAAACTGAGGTGATGAAGTTCATATGAAAAAACATCATTTGCCGCTTTTGGCTCCCCCGAAATAATCTCAGACAATGACCGATAATTCCAAGGCCACAAAATACAAGGCTGGTGTAAAGACCTACTTATCAAGCAAAAATTTACATCAGTGGTGCACCCCTAGCCAACGAGGAAGTGGAAGTTACCAATCGAATACTCGTCCAGGGGATCAAAAGATGATTAGAACGAGTAGGAGGGAATTGGACAGAAGAATTGACCGGTTCTTATACGCATATCGAACAACTCCTCGAGGGTCCACATGAGAAAACCCCTTCACCATGGTGTACGGAACCGAAGCTATCATCCCTGCAGAGTTGGGAGTACCCTCCCATAGAATACTACATTTCACCGAAGAAAATAAGACAGAACTACTGAAAGAAAGCTTAGATCTCATTGAAAAACTAACATTATGTTTGGATTTGTGTTTTAATTGTTTTGTTTTGTGTTTTGGAAATAGAGAAAGAAAAATAGAGATAAGTAAGTGTGTGTTGAAAATAGATGATATGTTTGGATTTGTATTTTGAAAAAATTTAAAATATTTTAAAATAAGTGGTGTAGGTTTGATGTTGGGATTTGGGAGACAAATATCACTGTTCATTGTCAAATCATATATTTTTATATATAAATATGTATATATATTAATATTTTATGTTTAATGTTGTACTTTTGGGAGACAAAAATTACTGTTTATTGTCAAATCGTGTCTGTTTTATATTATGTATATATATAAATATATATATATATTATATATCGAAAGTTGAAAAATAGAAAAACACGCAGATAAGGTGTAAAAACACAAAAACAAACATTGAGTGTGTTTTATCTTGTCTCGGGAATACACAAAAACAAACATTGAGTGTGTTTTATCTTGTCTCGGGAATTGCGGAGTAACAAATCCAAACAAAGCCTAAGGGAACAGGCTTTCACTCATATCCAAAGATACAAAAGCACCATTATCAACGGTCACAATAGAAGGATGAAGAGATGAAGCCTTCAACCGAATACCGTCATGGATGCACCTCCCACGAAAGACAGAATTTGAAGAGCTTTCTCTTTCAGAAAGTTTTGGGGACCCCTCTTCAAAAGACTTTGAAGAGGATACCCCCCCTCTCAACAAGATCTGTAGGTATTCACACATCAAAGAAGCAAACCTCATCCCACAAGAAAAATAGCGAGTACGGGAAGAAAGATTACCTAATCAAATTTCAAGGCCCCTGGCCTAAAACCATGGCCAGGGGCAAATCATCCCATCAAAGCAAGAAAAATAAAATTGTTTCATCCCCATTTTTAATTGGGGAAAGCAAGCAAGAAAAGGAAATTATTTATTCCAGCAAGCACATTACATTATCAATTTTTTTCCCCACAGGGGGGGCTTTCATCTTTTTCCTCAGGGATCATAGCAGCAGAGGCTTCAGGGAGGCAGGCTTCAGGGGCATTCCCCTCTTTCAGGGCTCCATCTCCTAAGAGGTCCCCTGCTATAGAGTTAAATGCTGCTTTAGGGGGGACCCCTCACTTTGACTTCAACCTCTCCCAATATATTATTTAAGTCCTCCTCTACGCAAAAGGAACAACTTGTTAAGAATAACCCCGACAAAGGAGCAGTATTAAATTAAGGGAATATCGATCTAGAAAATAAACCTGATTCAGGAGGGAGGCCTCTACCTATAGGAGTAGGAGCATCTAAAAAGGGATGTGGAGCATTCTCCATGGCAGCAACAATATCCAAGAAGGAAGGCCCCTCACCTGATGGAGGATACCCCTGCGCTTTGAATTATTCTTTCCATGCCATGAAGCCGTGTTCGAAGTAGGGCCCTGTTATCTCAACCAACTCCCTTTGATAGGCATCAAACTTCTTGAACTGCTCCAAACGACTTTCCCAATATCCCTCCAAGTAGCGCTCCCATCTGCTATGTCAGGAAACTCGAGGGCCGCCTTCTCCATAGCTTGCTTAAGGGCGTCCTCATGGCCTTGAGCCTCTTTCTGCATGTTCTTCATTTCTTTCTCCAACTGGTGCGAACACCCACTTGTTCTTTCTTATCCTCCCTGAGTTTGATGTTCTTAGCCCTCAGGCGCTCCAGCTTCTCCTCTAGTTTCCTCCTTTGGGCATTAGGTTGGGTGCTGGAAGGACAGAAAAGAGTTTCTTGCAAATAGAAATAGACTAACAAAAGAAGGAAGAGATAAACACACCTTTCGAAAGGAGAGAGGGTATCCAAGAGAATCGTACCTTAAACATGTAAGAAGAGGCTATCCCTTCCAGTTCCCCTTTTTCAAGGAAGATAGCAAGTGTTTTATCCCCTGGGCCAGCACCCCTTTCATGAGCTCAGCCACCAATGGAGCATTGCTTCCCATCTCCTGATCCAGGGATTGACGAGTATGCAGGCAGGCATAATAAGATTGGGAGTACTTAAGAGACATCCTCTTCTCATCCTTGAGGGAGGGTGGTGGAGGAGGCCTTAAAGGTGGTCTGGCAGAACTAGAGGCCCCGATTGAACTTATCTTCGCCCTCTTGGAGGATCTCGCTGGAGTAACATTGAGGGTAGGGGAGGCAGTGCGTTTCCCCTAGATTCACTAGAGAACCCTCTAGGAGATCGAGCAGGAGGGATCCCTCCAGTCCAAACCCCCAAAGCATGGTCCTACATCAATTTACTGAACATGATGTTCTTTGAATCAAGAAAAATATAACAAGTATCCTAATCTTGGATTGGCACAAATAAAAAGAAGACAAAAAACGCCGATGGAAATACCCAAGGAGTCCCCCAAAGGCTCTATCCAGGGACTTAAACCAAAGTGGCCCAGCAACCTTTCATCAATGAGGGACCGACAATCATAAAGGCTGTAGTTCAAGATTTCCAGTAGGGAAGTTAGAGCAATAGACCTCTCCCCAACCTGAAGAGGAGGGGGAGTCTCCTGAATCCAGTGGTCAGGAAAGGACCAAGGGCGAGAAGGCAAAACAAAAAAAAAACTCTTCTTTCAGTTTTTTGGAGGATGGGGAGAAGGCAAGAAAGAAATTCCAGGGCGAGGCATAAACACATAAAAGCCTGTCTCCGCCCTCTTCAGGCGGTAACACTGTGCAAAAATACTGGATGAAACAGGGAACTGATGAAAACGAAAAACTGAAGAAACTGGCTAAAAGTCTAAAAGGGTTGGGGACTAACTGGTTCAAAGGGACATTGAAAAGACGCGCCACATCGGAGTAAAATGAAGGAATGGGGAAATGAAGGCCTGATTTCAACTAAGCGGAAAAGAAGGTCAAGTAGTTGGGGAGAGGAAGGTGAGAACGGCTCATGGGGGAGGGAGTGTAGAGGACAAAGGACGGAGGGATGTGATACTCTTGTATCAACTGCTCTATCCCCATGACTTTGAGGACAGAAGAATCCCACTCTAGAGGCGAAGGAGAAACCTCCCTCTCCTCTTCTCCAAGGGAAAAGTCCTCCCCTTCCTTTCCCCCCTCGTCAAGATCGGCATCCTCCCGTCGATCGAACGACGGGCCGCCGCTGCCGCTTGGCGGAGACTCCTCCTCCGACCTAGGCGAAAGACCGCTTATCACCCTCGAAGTAGCCTTCGCGGGATCATTGTCCGAGAAGGTCTTGCCTATAAAACGGATAGACTCATCGGAAGAAGATATACTCTACACAACAAATACCTAGAAAAACTTTAGAGGGAGGGGAACAATATACTTACACAGGTCTCGATGGAAAAGACTGGTGATGCCTCACGAAAAAGGAAAGAAAAAGACATAGGGAGGAGCTACCTATTTAAAGACATGGGCGAGAAGTTGAGGGCATGCTTTAGTAACCACCAGTGACAGGAGGGGCTCGTAACCGTCCTTGCGCGTGGTGGAGGTAGTTATCAAGCCCCAGCAATCAAGAAGGCTAGGCATAGGCCTGGTCATCATTCATTGATAGAGGTAGAAACACGGTGCTCGAGTTGGGCAATCAAAAAGACACGTGTGGGTGGGAAAAAACAAAGGATGAAGGAAGTTGATTCAAGGATCTCCCATCCAGTTGACAGAAGGACCCCTCCTAGATCAAAGGGGACAAAGCTCCTACTTTAAAAAGGAGTGGGAGGCATCCTTCCTCCTTAGAATGGGTGGGACTGACTGATGGGTGTAGCCCAATGCATTTCGGCCCAATAACAAGTTAAAAAGCCTAAACACTCCACCCCCTGTGCTTAACCACGACAATGGAGGAAGCTCATTGTGCACGACCCAACGCGCTCAGCCCAAACACTCGTAGGTAGCCCAAACACTCGTAGGTAGCCCACTCCTCATACACACATCAGTTCTTGAGGCTTACGTGACACACACATGGACTCTCCACATAGACCATCTTAGCTGACAGGGAGTGCGCGTGGTAGGAAAACCTCCCCCAAGAACTCGGATTCTAACACCCAGCAGTTGCGGGCTAGGAGTCCCCTCCATCTCAAACTCTCCTCCCCATTTAAATAATAACTCTAACAATATGATCCCTAAAATATAGGATTTTATTAAGCTTTATCTTAACTAACTCTATCCATTTCCCACAGGAATATGGAGCATTATAAGTTCCACAGCAAAGGAGGACACTCTTCTATAAATAAGGAATTCATCCCCAAGTAGAGGGACACCTTCACCCTACGAAAATCTGGCTATCACTCTGTCTCGCCTCCATCATCTTCATAGACGCGATTCATTTCTATTTTTCTATCATTACATCACATCATTTCAATATTTTTTTATTATTTCAAATTATTATTCTTCAAATCAAGTACTAACTTGGGTGTCAGAGTGCTAACGTTTTGTTTTGCAGTTCCCTTTCTTTCAAATTCTGCTTTAAGCCATCCAGGCCCAACGCCTAAACCGGATATAGCTGGACTCGTGCTAAAAACGCGCGCATCAGTAATAAAAATAAAAATATAAGGATAATAACAATAATATGAAGAAGAAGAAGAAAAAGAAATAATAATAAGAGCGCTTGGGACAGCCCAACCCCCAATCCAGAACATGCAGGCCTAAACAGCCTAGGTAACCAAGAAACGTGGAAGAATGGGGAAGCCAAGGACCTCTCTTAACTTGTTCCATGATTAGAGCCCAGCAAGGCGTTCGACCCAAAAGGCTCATACACATGGTAGCGCACTCTCCCACGTGGCACCCAATCAACCTAGGTGCCAGCAGCCACCTCAGACCATATCAATCCTAGGAAGCTTGCGTGAGCGAGGGACTCTTTGGCGGCTAGGACTCATTACACGTGAGGGGTTTTCCAAGTTGAAGAAGACTCTTATTAATACATATCCAACTACGAATAAGAATGTCTTATCCCTTATCCAACCATCCCAACCAATCAATGCAAGAATATCCGGAGGGGGATAGATGCCCAGCAGATAGGGGTACTCCCTTATAAATATTGGTTTGGTCCCTCCAGGCGAGGGACGACTCTCTCACTCTCTAAGCATCCCAAAAATATTCTTTAAGCATTCTACAAGCATATTATCATATATTCTTTCACTTTTAATCAGTTTTATTCACCATATCACGATTTTCAATTCAATTTATTTATTTTTTTTTACTTTATTTCATTTTGAATCCAATACTCTGGGAGTCGAAGTGCTAACGTACTTTTTGCAAGTCCCCTCTTCAAGATCCGCATACATTTCGGCCAAGTTTTGAACGGTAATCCAGATCCATGGACCCGTGCTATTTTTGCACATATCAAGTGGCGCTGTATATGGGAACTCAAAGTTAAAGACGTGAGTAGCAATGGAAATACCTAGCAACGCTTTGAGCAAGCAGAAAGTCGTGAAGACAGTTGGTAGCGCTCAGGCTCTGCAGGTCAAGCAAGGGGCACCCTTGGGCCCCGCCAGTGAGGCGACAGTCCCAGGACCTCCCAGGCCCACTGACTTGCTGACTGAGCATCCACGTTGCCATACCTCTTCAAGTGAATTGTCCCCAGCACTCCTAGGGACCATACATCAAATGATCGTGGCCACCATAAAAATACAAATGGTATCACTAGCCTCAACGTACGCTGTGACTCTGTCAGATTTGGATGTCCTAGAGGAAGAAGGTGAAAGGGTACCCCCTGCCACTCCCTCACAAGCCCAGCAGGATGTTTCTCAGTGGCTCACATGCCTAGAGTGCCTACAGAAGGGTCTCCAAGACGCCAATATAGATTGCGGGATCGCCCTTGGAGGAGCAGTAGGGTGTCCCATTGACAGAAGGAGTAATGGCAAACGAACTACCTCTGATCTGTCGTACTCCAACTATAGCTGAATATGATGGTACAATAGATCCACGGGAGCATCTTTTGCATTTTGAGAACACAACTCTCTTGCACCAAACACAAACGTGATCGAATGTCGTGCCTTTGTCACCACCTTCACTAGGGAGGCCCAGTAGTGATTCAACCAGTTGTCCACAGGCACGACTGGGAGATTCCAGGAGTTTTGATCCCTCTTTCTGCATTAGTTTGCCAGCAGAAAAAAGCATAAAAAAAATCAAACTTAGCCTCTTCACTATCCAATACAAGGATGTAGAGTCTTGAAGGAGTAGTTGCAATGATTTAACATGACAGCCCCGAAGGTGCCCTCGGCCACTCAAGAGGTTAAAACTAGGGCCTTCTCCCAAGAATTCTTAGATGGAGACTTCTTCAAGTCTCTAGCAAAAAAGCCTGCTACCAAGTTTGATGCCTTCCTAGCTAGAGCCATGCAATATATCAATATGGAGGATGCCAAAGTCTCCAAGAGGGAAGGATGTGGAGAGAAAAAGAAGGAGATGAAGGAGGAGACCACTGCCAAGAAACCCTGGACGGACTCACGGGATAATAAGCTACCTTTACAGAGGGTGAATCCTATATACACCCCATTGAATGTCCCCATAACTCAAGCTCTCATCGCGGTAGAAGGCAAGGGTCTGTTGGCACATCCCAAAATGGCTGAGGATAGCCCTCACCAACCTAAGTCTGACAAATTCAATCATTTTCATTACGATTATGGCCACATCATGAAAGGATGTCGGCACTTGCAGGAATCCATATGCTGGGAGAATGCCAAGGCACGGGACTATATAAAAAATAAGAACCAGATCAATCTAAGAGGGGGAAGGACTCCAATCCGGAACTAGGAGACGCCTAGGTCCCTGGCTGGCGAAAGGTCTGAGGCCAGGGACCCCCCAAGCAAGGGGGTGATACGGATGATTGCAGGAGGATCTATCCTAGGTGATTCACATAGAGCAAGAAAAGCTCAAGTATGAGAGACACATGTTGTAACCTTGAAGGAGGTCCTAGACATAGAAGTTCTAGAGAACACACCGCTCATTCAGTTTGGACGAGCAGAGTGATGCTTTGATCATCACAACCTTATTGGCTATTTATGAAATGAGACTAATCTTTATAAATTCAGGTAGTTCTGCAAACATCTTGTTCAACGAAGCTTTGCTTAGATGCAATTAGGGGACATCCCTCTAGAAGTAGTAGACACTTCTTTATACGATTTCGCAGGCGAAGTGGTGCATCCCCGTGGCATAATCTCGCTCCTCGAACCCTAGGGACCGAGCCATCCTAGAGGACTTATTTACTGAAATCCCTGGTTGTAGACATACCCTCAGCATACAACGTCCTCCTTGGGAGACCCACGCGTAATGTTTTTCAAGTTGTGATATTTATCTATCAAGTGAAGATTAAATTCCTCGTACCTGGAGGCCTTGGTTAAGTACAAGGAGACCACTTGCAATCTCGCAAGTGCTACGTGGAGGCTGTTCAAAAAGGGCAAAAAATGTGTTGAAACAAGGCGTCTAAAGAAGAAACCCCTAGCAAAGGAGGGAGATTCCGTGTTGGTTGAAGAAACCAAGGATGGAGAGGAGACACCTGTTAAGGTTCAACCAGCTAAGGTTACTTGCTATAGAACTCATGCTAGAGAATTCTAAGAAAACTACTCGGATTGACTCCCAAATGGAAGGTGTGATTTGGGAAGAGGTGACTCAATGCCTCCGACGTGATGTGAATATCTTCACTTGGACCCCCCAAGACTTGGAGGGGATAGACCTAGGTGTCATTATTCACCATCTCAACATAGACCCTAGCGTCAAGCCTGTAAAATAGAAGAAAAGACACTTCAGATTAGAGAAGGATAAAATTATCCAAGTTGAGGTAGATAAACTACTAACTGCAGGACACATTAGGGAAATAAAATTTTCCAAGTGGTTGTCCAATGTCGTCTTGGTAGCCAAGTCAAGAGGAAAATAGAGAATGTGTGTGGAGCTCAGGGACCTCAATAAAGCGTGCCTTAAGGACTTCTACCCCTTGCTTAAGATTGATCAACTGGTGGACTCCACATCAGGATGCAAACTACTAAGTATGGTGGACGCCTCGCAAGCATATCATTAGATCATATTGACTCCCGAAGATCACAAAAGAATCATTTTCATCATAGTTGCTGGTACTTTTTGTTACATTGCCATGACATTCAGCTTGAAGAATGTTAGAGCCACGTATTAATGTCTAGTGCATATGATATTTTGACCTCAATTAGGGAGAAATGTCGAAGTCTACATAGATGATATGCTAGTGAAGATCAAGAAAGCTGAAGATCATATCACAGATCTAGAGGAAACATTCTTGGTCTTAAGAAAGTACAAACTGAAGCTCAACCCAAGCAAATGTGAATTTGGAGTGCCTGGGGGACGCTTCCTAGTGTTAATGGTAACTCAAAGAGGCATTGAGGCCAACCCCCTCAAGATTAAGGCCATCCTTGACATAAAGGCCTCGACCAATAATAATGAAGTACCGCGGCTAATTGGGAGAATAGCAACACTCAGTCGATTTATTTCTAAATGCACAGAGAAAAGCCTACCCTTCTTCAAGATGTTGAGGAAGGCAAAAAACTTAAAATGGGACATCAGTTGCCAACAGATGTTTGAGGAGCTTAAAAGGTACTTGGCAAGGCTCTCTCTACAGGTTAAATCCTCGTCAAAGGACACCCTCTACCTCTACCACTCTGCCACGTCAAAGGCAGTTAATTCTGTCCTCATTCAGGAGTATGGAGGAAAATAAATGGCCATCTACTATGTCAGAGGTGCTCAATGGAGTAGAAGAACTGTATATCCCCATAGAAAAAATGGCGCATGCGATGGTGGTCGTGGCTAGGAATCTGCGCCCCTACTTCCTCCCATATCATATAGGGGTAAGAACTAACTTACCTTTAAAGCAAACTTTGGGTAAACCAGATACTTCAGGACGATTGGTGAAATAGGCCGTAAAATTAAGTGAGTACTACATCTCCTACTTACCACGTACAACAATCAAACCCCAGGCTTTGGCGAACTCCTTCTCCAAGATGATAGGGACATCCTTGGAGGAGGCTCCTGAGAAAGAGTTGTGGTTACTTCATGTGGATGGATCGGCCATGACACAAGAAACTGGAGCAGGTATAGTCATTACCTCCTCCCAAGGGGAAGACATGTAATATGCTATAAGATTTGAAATTCATAGCCTAGAACAAAGAGGCCGAATATAAAATACTCGTGATAGGCATGAGCATGGCTCACAAAGTTGGGGCCCAACGCCTGTGACCTACCCAGACTCTCAACTAATAGTCAAACAAATAGAAGGAACATATGAAGCCAAGGAAAAAAATATGGTTCAATACTTACAACAAATAGAGGAACTGAAGGCAAAATTTGAGAGCTTCTAGCTCATATAGATCTCGAGGGAAGATAATATTAAGGTTGATTGCCTCTTCAAATTAGCGAGTGCCTCAAAAGATGTTGAACTAGGTGCATCACCATACAACATTACCATAGCCCTAGCCTCCCTAAAGCATCCAAGCCAGCTCCCATGGAGAAGATTGGCGAACAATTGCGACAAGATGGTTAGAAAGGGGACACCTCCTAGATAATAGATGGAATGCTGCTAGACTCAAAGATTAAGCCTCTCGATTTTTGTTGCAAAAGGGGATGTACAAGAAATGTTTCACACACCCCTGGCTCTGATGCTTATCCCAACAATAAGGGATACACGTACTCAAGGAGATACATAGTAGGTGGTGTGGAGCACATGTTAGAACTTGGATTTTGGCTAATAAGCCTTACGTGCCGGATATTTTGGGCCTAACATGAAGCAAGATACATGATAATTGGTGAGCAAATGAGAATGATGCCAAAAGCATTCCACTCTTATACACCAACCAGCAGAACCCCTCACTACTATGCTATCATCATGTCGTTTCTCCTAATGGGGTATAACATAGTGCGACCTTTCGTGCACTCGGGGTCTTCTCCTTCTTTTCCACCTAGGCAGCAAGGGCAGGTTCCTCCTAGGCTTTGGGGGCATCCTCCTTCATCTACTTGGAAGAGCAAGCTCTTGGGACGTTCTCATCAGCAAAAGTTGGCAAAGTATCTTGGGGGAGGGGGACTCCTTTCTTTCGCTTCAACCTCCCCTAGAATGCATTCAAGATCTTCTTCTGTAAATTCCTTTTGAAATTTAAGTAAGCAGGCTAGACAACTTCTGTTCAAAAATAAATTGAAGGATGGAGGTGACCTGATTCCATGGTGGAAGCTCGAACACAGGAGCAGTAGGCTTGGCAAAGGGATCCAGGACACCCTCCACCATCGCATCGAAATTGAGAAATGAAGTTCCTTCTCTTGCGGGGGGAGGGGGTATCCCTGAGCAGCAAACTGCACCTTACAGACCTGAAAGTCGTAGTCAAGGTAGGCACCGCTACCTTCACCACCTCCCTCTGGAATTCTTCAAACTTTTGATACTCCAGCAGGCAGTTGGCTCAATAACCCCCCAAGTACTCATGGACCCCATGAGTGTTGGGGAAATTAAGCTCGGCCTGGTAAGTGGCCCTCTTCATCTCACCGGCCTGATCCTCTTTGAAAGTGGCCCCTGAGGTTGCGAAAGGAACTCCTCCCACAAGGATGCTACTTAGGACATAAAGAAAGTTAAAAGAAGAACAACCAAGAAACAAGAAACGATAGTGATTAGAGGTGTATACCTTAACCAAATCAAAAGATATCATCTTACTAAGATCCTCTTGGGGCACGAGGGAGAGAAGGCGCTTGTCCTCCGAGGTAAGCACCCCCTTTAGAATCTCAACAGCCAAGGAGAACTCTTCTTCCCTCTCTTGGTCAAGCGAATGATGAGTGTACAAGCTCCCAGAGGAGGAACGATGGGGCTTAAAACGTGTGCTCCCTGAGTCTCGAGGAGGAGTGGTAGAAGGACACGTGGAGCCGGTTGGAGGGGTGCCCATGGAACTCACCTTGACCCTCTTGGGATGTTCTTGGCGTCCCAACAGTGCGCCACTTACCCTTTGACTCGCTCGAGGTGGACATCCCCCTGGAGGACCTGGACAGAAGAGTAATGGCAGTTGCGCGGCCTCCCCCAACCACATGCTCACGCATTAGCTTGCTAAACATAATGTCCTTTGCCAAAAGAACAAAACACTAGTCAAGAGTTTATATCAACAACATATCAAGAACAAAAGAAAAATAAGATCAAGAATAGCAAAGATACCTAGAGGTTCCCACAAGGCTCAACTCGAGGGCTTAAACCAGAGTAGCCCAAAAGCTTTTCATTAACCAAGCACCTGCAGTCATCAGGCTTTTCATTTAACTCTTCCAATAGCGAGGACAGGGCGACTGACTATAAGAAGAAGAGAAAGCAACAGTAGGAGGAGAATCATGGATCTACCTATTAGGGAAGGTCCAAGGGCGATGAGGCAAAACATAAAAGAAACTCCCTTTCCAACACTTCAAAGGAATAGGAGCAGGAAGGAAGGACACCTCTCGATGGGGAGAAAAGTGAAAACCCCCAGTCTTAGTGCATTTCAATTGAAAGCATAGGGAAAAAACCTTAGCAGTCACAGGAGCACATTAAAATAAAAAATCATAAAATAATTGGCCAATATACAGAAAGAATTTGGAACCAATTGATTTAAAGGAACTTGACAAAAAAGCAACATCTTCAAAGAAATAAGGGATGGGAAAGCGAAGGCCAACCCTATGCTGGGAAGAGAAGAAATTTAAGCCATTAGGGGAAGGGGAATATGGGCGACTATTGGGGGAGGGTACATAAATAATATAATTCGATGGAATCCAAAACTCCTCCACCAATTGTTGAATGTCTAGAAGTTTGAGGCAAGAAGGGCCCCAGCCTGCCATGGACTGGACGACCTCCTTCTCCTCCTCCCCATGAGAAGAACCTTCCTCCTCATTGCCCGCTACTCCCTCTTCCTCATCAGATGACTCATCTAACAAGCGATGGGCAGTACTGTAGCTTGCCTCAAACTCCACCTCCGACCGCTAGTATAGTCAGACAGATTAGGGCTACCCTTCTTAAGGTGGCCTCAGAGTGATCATCGCCTGGTGGCACTTCCCTCACGAATCTAATGGACTCATCGAAAGATCCATGGATATTCAAGAAAAATAGAGAAGAAAAGATGCGACAAAATAAGAAGACGAAGTAAGAGAAAGGAATAACAAAGAAAAATTACAAACTCGTGGGAAGAAGCTCTCTCTCTTCAAGGTGAGGGATAGGGAGGAAGGAGAAGGGGCTGGGCTTTGAAGCTGGAGTAAAGCAGAAGTGGGGAGGTTAAGCCCATGTCCAACCCAATAACCGCCCCCTCATTGGGCGATTACCAACAAATGTGAGCGCGTGGGGGGAGGGGTCCCTAGCCTTCACATTAGATCTAGTAGAAAAGTAAGGCGCAAGGCCCCAGTCAGCAAACTGTGTCAGAAGAAGAGGAAGTAGGAACATCCATTAAGAGAAAGCCTTGCCGAAACGATGAGGAGAAGCTCCCCCACGCATAAGGACCCTCTACTCTAAGAAAGAGTTGACCGGCGTCCTCCTCCTTAGAATGGGGGGGGGGGACTAAAATATGTGTATGTCTGGGATGGCCAACCTAAAATGCCATGAGCGCTTGGAATAGCCCAACCGCCGATCCAAAACATGTAGGTCAAGACAACCCAGGTAACCAAGAAACCCAAGAAGAAGGGTGGAGCCCAGGACCTCCCTTAACTTGGTCCATAATTAGATCCTAACAAGGAGTTTGGCCCAAAAGGATGTGGCAGCCCACTCTTCCACGTGGTACCCAATCGACCTAGGTGTCAGCAACCACCTCAGACCACATCAGCTTTAAGAGGCTAGTATGAGAAAGGAGGGACTCCCTAGCGGCTAGGATTCCTTGCAGGCGAGGGGTCTCCCAGGCTGAAGAAGACTCTTACTATACACATCAAGCTGCAGATAAGGATACCTTATCCCTTATCCAACCATCCCAACCAACCATTGCAAGAATCTCAAGAGGGAGATAGATCCCTAGTAGAAGGGTGCACTCACCTATAAATACAAGTTTGGTTCCTCCAAGCGCGGGACAACTCTCTTACTCTCTAAGCATTCCAAAAGTACTCTTTAAGAATTTTACAAGCATATTATCACGTGTTCTTGTACTTTTCATCAGTTTTATTCACTGTATCACGATTTTCAATTCAATTTGTTCACTTTTTGACTTTATTTAATCTCAAATCCAATACTAACTTAAGCATAGGTGTATGTTTCTTGTAGGTCCCCTCTTCAAGATCCTTATATGCTTAGGTCCAAGTTTTGAATGATAGTCCAAATCCATTCGACCCATGCTATTTTTGCATGCATCAAGAATAATAATAATCATATTTTGTTGTCTATTAAATTTTGTGAATAAGGGCTCAAAGGTAATTTTTCTGTTAAAAGCATGTGGATACATCAAAGTAAATATTTGATAAAATTTATTATATTTCAATAATATATATAAGTAAACACCTAACTAATCATACAGAGCTTTTTTATCATTCATTTAGTAAAGAATAATCCTTCATTCATTTAATACGATTTTCGAAGAAAACAGGTCCATAATGTATAATCATGATCATCATGTATGAATGTGAATACAATAAGATAGACACAATACAATTCAAATAAAGAATATGACAGTACTTCCATTTTTCTGTAATTATTGACATACTGCATAATTTATATTAAAATAACTTCATAAGCGCTATCCTTATTGGTATATGTTACATGTTATCATGACAAAATTGCAATTTTAGTTCTAAAGTATAGGATTGATTTCCAATATTAGTTTCATAATTTTTGAAATAGTTAATATTAGTTTTATACTTTAGAAAATATTATAAAGTTAGTCCTATCATTAAAAAACAATAATGTTTGGAACTAACTTTACAATGTTTTTCTAAATGCTGGACTAATATTGCAACGGTGAGGCTAACTTTGCAATATTTTTTTAAAATGTGGGACTATATTGGCTATTTCAAAAAGTATAAGACTAATATTACAAATTACCCTATATTTTGAGATCGAAATTGCAATTTCCTATTCTCATGCTTCATAACATTTTCAACCGAACATAAAACTGGACAGTCAAATATAAAATCGCACATTAGAACATGTTAAACCAAACAAGGGATAATAGATGGAGGAATTAGTTATCATTTCATTTTTATTCTACTCAATCCCGTTATGTCTAATTCCATTGAACCATACGTATCTCAAAGATAAATTATATTTACATCTCTTGATATCAGGTTTAATTACATAAATATTTTATATTTTTTGTAAAATTAAAAATATACCCCTAATGGGGAGTCTATGTATATTTTTGTTCTCGAGGGGTGTTGATGCAACTTATAATCACAATTTTAAGGAGTGTATTTGTAATTTTTTAAAAAATAAGGAGTATTTGTGTAATTAAATTTAATTTTTTGAGATGTAAGTCTTAAGTAAAGTTGTGTACAAATTAAGAGTGTTAATTCTCCCATTTTCCCTGCTTAAATACCCGAAACCTCAATGTAACCCCTATATTTCATCATAATTCCGAAACTATCACAAAATAATTACCAACTAACCCCATTTTCGCGTCATCAAACCCAGACCAACTTCTAAACAAAAGCCCTAGCAACAGACACATTACATGCACAATACATACAAATAACCTGTATCTATACATTTTTGCAGAAAAATTGGCGGCAATGCCGTTTTTGGCAAAATCAGGGCTGCTGATCAGGGGGCGGACCTTCAAATGCATCTCCACCTGCGTTCACCTCCGCCAAGAAGCGCAGCTGGCGGAGCCTCCCCCGTCTCTGCCGCCGAATCCTGCCTTCGGAAGCCCGCTGTATAAAGAGAACTGGCGGAGTCCTATTGCCTCCGCCTCCCCGGCTGAGGCTGCGGCACTAATACCCGTCAGCCTTGGGTTTCTCCGCCTAGACTCCACTGCGCAAATCCAATCGCTATCTCAGATGCTTGATGCGAAGAGTTTGATGGATCAGTTCGCTGATTGGATGACGTTGAAGCGGTGGGCGCATGTAAAGCAGTTGTTTGAGTTATGGATTAGGTCTTTGGGTAATAGCGGAAAGCCGAACAAGCCTGATGTGAATCTTTACAATCATTATTTGCGGGCGAATTTGATGATGGGGACATCTGCGGGGGAATTGCTCGATCTCGTGGCCCAGATGGATGACTACGGGATAATGCCTAATACGGCGTCCTTTAATCTCGTGCTCAAGGCTATGCAGCAGGCCGGTGAAACGCAGGCAGCTGAGAAGTTGATTGAAAGGTCGGGTTTGTTGGTAATATGTTGAGGTTACAGTTATTATTTTGCTTGATAACGCCAAAAAAAATAAATATAGGATTCGTATATTAAATGGCATTTCTGAAAATATTTCCTTTTCTTTTAATATGAGTTTAATTGAATAAGCTGTGGCTATAATGTGGACTGTGGAGCATTGACCAGCGGTAGTTCTTGAATGGCATTAGTGCTAAAAGTTCTATATGTGTTGGCTCTAATAGACTTGTTATATGTGTTGCTTATACATTGTGTCTTTCTGGCATCTGTCTATTTGTACTAGTATTATCTGGGAGTTTAGTACTATACAGATTATTTTCTTTCTCTTGCCTGTTGTGTTTTTCCAAATTCTGATTACTATATCCATAAATATGATAGTGTGCTCGTAAGATGGATTGAGGTGTGTAGATTGGTCGTAATGAGGAAATTAATTCTCCTTATGTTTGCATTTTATTGTTTTGACATGAACTGCTTTCTACTCAAATATGAAATTAGTTTCTTACACTATTTTACTATTTGATGGGTGAATGTTTACACTATTGATGTCAGGATGCTCCAGACAGGAACAGAATACAAGGACTCTTTGCCTGATGATGAGTCGTATGACTTGATTGTTGGTATGCTTCTTTCAGCAAACCAGATTGATTCTGCCTTGAAGTACATAGATCTTACATTGGAATCAGGATATATGTTGTCAATGAGTGCATTTCTGCGCTGTGTGCAAAGTTGTGTTAACAATGGGAGGCTGGATACCTTGGTATCAATTATAGAGAGATGCAAGGTATATGTGTTTGGCTGGCTTTCTGGTTCCATATGACCATCACATATTTTGATGATTGACTGTGATTTTATGGATGTTATCAGAAAATGGATCAGAACAAATCTTTATGCCCTCCTTGGCATATATGCAATTATATTGCTGATGTTGCAATGCGATCAGATAACAGTAAGCTAACTTATTATGCTCTTGAGTTCATGACCAAATGGATTGCTCGAGGGGAGAATGCTACTCCTGCAGTTCTTCTCTCTGTAGACGAAGGATTGGTTGTATCCGTCCTTGGAACTGCTGGTAGAACATATAATTCTAGGCTCCTGAATGGTTCATGGGTTGCTCTCAAGTGCTCGTTACGCCAAAAGAAGGTTCCTAATCCTGAATCTTACATTGCGAAAATATATGCTCATGCTAATATCGGGAACCTACAGAAGGCTTTTAGTGCTCTGCATGAATTTGAGGCAGCTCATGGACATTCTAACCAAGAAGATGGAGAAGGTCTTTTCTCTCCATTTTATTCTTTAAATCCTCTGGTCATGGCATGCTGCAGGAAAGGTTTCACAACTTTGGATACGGTAAGTTCTTCTGCATGCTTGCCTTTTGGTGTTGACCTTATGGTCAGTGGGATCAACTGAACTTCCAGAAGTTTGCAACTTCTTGCTTTCACTACTAGAAAAGTACCATGTCTGAGATTGTTGATACCTCATGCTTTCATTTGAATAAATTTGAGCTACTGATGCTCTTCATGATGTGTTATATGCTGGACTTCTTGTTTTTTTGTGTTTCTTAATGAACACTTGAGAGAGAAAATAGATCCCATCTAGATTCTGGAATCAGTTCCAAATTTCTTACTGAAAAACTGAGGGACCCGATAATGTGGTAACTAATGCATCTCGCTTTTTCACTCTTGCCTAGTACTTGTTAGACCATCACTGTCTCAATGTGTTTGCTGGCAGAATGTCCATCCGTAGCTTAAAGGTAAGGAAAATAAGATTCAGGAGAAAACCAACTAGCTTGATCATGCTGAAACTTCATTTCTTCTTATGTGTTGAGGGCCATACTTAAAATTGTTAGATGTTTACTCAAGGTGAGGATCCAATATCACTTCACATAAAATAATTATGCCATATGTCGAATTTCTTTGATCTCTTTGCTTGTTGTGTACGTTACATATATTGCAAAATTTTATGATGCCGTGTTTATAATGTTTGTTGTTGTGTAATTAACTGAATCCTTGAAGTGTTTTCTCAGGTTTATTATCAGCTGGAGAGGTTAAGCCTTGCAGATCCTCCATACAAGTCTATTGCTGCTCTAAATTGTGTAATTCTAGGCTGTGCAAACATATGGGATATTGATCGTGCTTACCAGACCTTTAGTGCTATTGATGCCACTTTTGGATTGACCCCAGACATTCATTCTTACAACGCCCTGATATGTGCCTTTGCGAAGCTCAGCAAGGTAACTCGTGTGCATCTCTTGGTCTCCCTTCTTTCTCCCCCTTTCTATACAAGTACTTGATACTTCCTTGGTTCCATGAAGTATTTGACTTTAAAAGTGCCACCTAAGTACTTCAATGAATCAATATTTCCACCTAGTTTTTTGGTTTTCTTTTACACAGCACCCCAGTTTCTTAAACATTTCACAGCAGCTCAAAAATTGTTTGGCTGACCTCAAAGAGGCAAACAAGATGCATGGTAGTCTGAGGGATGACGCGCTTCATCTAACATACACTGTCTGACACATAGCATTGATGATGCTTGCTCCAGCTACCTTCTTCGATCTGGTTATATTCCTGTAAATCTGTCTTGTTGCAAGATTTTTCCTTCTTCCTATTTAAATCTTGTGGTGATAAACACTCTTTAGGATACTGTCTTTATTACAGGAATTTAAATGAGCTAATCAAAGGCTCAGTTTGTGCCTCAAATGAGCAGAGTGATATAAGTTTAATGAAATACACTACTTTGTCCACAAGGGATTAATACTGATTTGATATGCTTACATCCATCAATTATGTTTGTTATTCCTGTTGGATCAATGGAAGGCCTTTTCGTGTGGCAGCGGGATGAAGCTGTAAAAGTTTTTCAGCACTTCGTTGGATTAGGCGTGAAACCAAATATGACTACATATTCTCTACTTATTGATGCTCATCTTATACTGCGGGATCCTAAAGCTGCTCTTTCAGTGATTGATGACATGGTAATTTTAATGCCCGTGTAGTTGGCATATTGAACCTAGCTCTGAACCAGAACTAAAAGAAAACCATTCAAGCAGATACATGCAGGATATGAACCATCCAAGGAGATTCTGAAAAAGGTCCGCAGGCGATGTATCCGAGAGATGGACTACGAATCTGATGACAAGGTGGAATCCTTGGCCAGACAGTTCAAAATTCGAATGGGTACAGAGGTTCGGCGGGACCTACTGTTTAATCTTCAGTACAGCACAGATTATTCATGAAAGTAAGTTCTCAAGAATTCTCACATCTGGATCACATTCCCATATATGCCTTGTCGCGTATGTTTTCAGAAGTTATTGTCCTTAAATATTCATTGGTTTAAGTCGAGATATCTTTTTCTTTAGTATGATCATATGGCAGCTTAGGATTCTGTATGACTAATTAATTGAGGCTATACTTGTTTGTCGTCCTTGAAGTACACTGATGAAGCCTTAAAACTCCTGTAACCATGTTTGCAGGTCTGTGCACTATGCTGGATATATAGGTAGCCAACTATTCGCAGTTGCGCTTTCTTTAGCCCAAGCAGGATGAATTTGGCTAGATAGCTTCTTTTATGGATATAGGCACTGTTGTTTGTGTTCTTTGGTTCTGTTTGAAAAAGAAAAGGCCCAAGGCTTTATTATTAACACAAGATATTCTGATGATGGTGAACAAATTTAGACATTGCACAATATAAATAACCAGGTGTATGCTTTACTTTCTCTGCAATTGTAATCATTACATACTGCAGATAATGTGATGTACCCTGATAAGTTATTGCATTCTTGGTGCCTTATCCCTTACTTCTTTATTTTGATTCTGGAGATTTTTATAGAACATTTTAGGTAAATAGCTGTTTCGGATGATTGCCCGGAAAGGTTGGAATTTCAGCCTGTTGTTCTTTGAAATTTATCACCTTGAGTTGGTTAAAGTTTCTTTCTAAGTTTATTTTCTTAACTTTTGATCTCAACTTGGAACTTTTTCTGCTCTACCATTTCCTTTATTGCGTTCTATTGACAATTTAAGTCAGCTGATTACAAGTGTTGTAGCCTTAAGATGCATGTCCGTCCTGCT
>NC_026148.1:4972338-4973195 GCF_000512975.1 Sesamum indicum | reverse complement strand
TCGTTAGCTCATTTCTTGAATTGACAAGTCTACTTTTATGTACAGCTGAACGTCTACTGTGCTGTTTGTACTAGGAAGAGAATGATATCTTGATTGTTTGATGAGGGGAACATTAAAGACTGGACTGAGCCATGATGGTTATGAGACAAAGAAATTGATGCCAAACTTTGTTTGGAACAAGAGTGGAGTTGAGTTGCAAGAATTGATATCAAGCAACGTATGTTTGTATGTCTTGATCATAATTAGCAAACAGATGCAGAAACAAAATGTAACTTTGTTAATACTGTTCTTTTGGATATTCAAGAAATGGGAATTGCCAATGACAACCTAATACAAGTCTTGAAAACTCTACGATTGGAAACTGTTGAGGATTGTATGTTTTTGAATGAAAAGAATGGCAAACATTTCAAGAATTTTCAGAAAACTAGTGTATGATTAATAGTTTTGACGTACCAGTTAGTTTTTGGATGCTTATGATTTGACATATTGTGTCAATATTTGATCAGTTTCATGTAAAATAAAGGGTGTATTGTTCTACCGTACTGGAAAATCATACTACCATGGCTTGCTATAAAATTTATGTTCGGATCAAATTTGATCACACACTTATTGCATGACAAGTGCAGGAAATTGTTAATTTAGATTAATTTTGGCCACAGCAAATTATTTACATTGCAGTAATTTACCTCTTCTCCTAAGTATCTTCTTCATTTTTTCATTTTATATTTTCTTAGAGTGTAATTTCATTTTCGTCTAAAATTGACAAAAAAATGTAAGTATAAGGCCAAAAAGATTAAAAAAAAAACACACACATTTTATTTTCTTTACTACTCATATATATAATTTTTCTTTCAATT
>NC_026148.1:4966212-4972328 GCF_000512975.1 Sesamum indicum | reverse complement strand
CAATCAATAAATTTTTTAAAAAAGATAACCAAATCGATGAAAAAAACATTACGTCTTCGTTCATTTGTAAGAATTTTTAATTTTTTAGATTGAATAATTTAAAATAAATGCACAGCACTCATTTTAATGAATTTTTTATTAATAAAAAATATTTTTGTTTTTTGATGATATTTTTATTGATAAGATTTTTACTTTTTTTATATACTAAAATTATTTTAGTATAATAATAAGTTATTTATTATCAAATATAAAATAAAGGCTAATGGTTAATCAGTGAAATTATAAAAATTAGTCTTTTCTATCCAATTTATTTTTTTTTTCACCAAACAGTGAAAAGTATTTGAGATTTATTCCTCTTCCAGTCATACCAAACAATTTGAAGAAATATTATTATTCTTTCCTTTGCTGTGCCTTTCCACTCGCCCTCCCCGTTCACTTTCTCATTTCCTATCACTTCAACCAAACGAACGTTAGTAGCTAAGTTTGGTTTATAGTTTGCATATTTGAATACAACTTACCTAATCCAATATTTTTTTTTCCTATCCATTTTTTTTTTTTGGTTTATCTTTTGTGAAACTTTCTTTTAAATCTGTCATGTATTTGCAATTTGTATAAGTTCTGACTATTAAATTTTGCTTCTTCCCAAGTTTAAGTGCTTGATGATAGATCTCATTTCATTATCATTCTTTGTTCTTATTCTATCCAAAGGCCTATTAATTGAGCTACACAAATTTTTATATATTTGCGTAATCAAATAAAGTTTTTCGAGCTTATATAAAGATAAATTATTTTTTGCATGATTATATTAATAAGCCATAAATTAATAACATAATAAATTTTAATTTATTGAGTTCTCCTCCAAACATTGAAAAGAATACAATATTTTTTCGAGAAGAATACTACTCATTTGATGCCATTAATATGAAAACGGAAGCACAGAGTTAACACAAGACCACAAACCAACAAAAAACACCAAGACAACCCCCAAAATCCTAAGACAACAACTTCAAACACGAAAAGGGAGGCTCTAACCGCCTGAGCGATAAGAGAGTGGGGATCCATGCTGGACACCTCAAAACAGCAAGGATTACGGTTAGTCCATAAGGCTAGCAGATTTGAAGGATGACGGTTAGTCCGCCGTGAACACCTCCTTAACCTCCTCTTCCAACCAAGACCTGTCCGGACGCAACAACGAGCTAACGTGTTGATCAAGCCGCAAGGGCTGAACAACTAGTTGAAAGGACACCGATCGAGGGATCCAGGGATCAGCAGCAAGACGCAAGCTGCAGCTGCTCCTAATAAACCATCGCAAACCCTTCTCCAGTAGTGGGCGGGCACAGAGCAATGAACGCCACACATATGACGGTCTCACTCCCCCCGCGGCCTCAAAGAACGTCCCTTGCCTGAAGTACCTTGCTCTAAGCATTTGTGACAACAAACTATGCGAATTAGTTACTAAATACCAAGCTTGTTTGCACAACAAGGCCTGATTGAACTCCTGTAGACTGCGAAGCCAAGACCTCCCTCCTTCTTGCTTAAGCACAATTTCCTCCAAGCTAGCCAATGAAATTTCCTAGAACTCTCCTGGTTCCAAAAGAAGTTAGCCATCCTACTCTCCATATCCGACGATAGCCCATCCAACAACTTGAAGCAGCTCATTGCATAAGAAGGAATAGCTTGTAGGACCGACTTGATCAAGACCGCACACCCTGCTTGAGATAGCTGCCTAGCCAACCAACTCTGTATCTTCCTCCAGATCCTATCCTTCAAATCGTCAAAAACATCCCTCTTTGACCTCCCCATCACTGCTGGAAGTCCTAGGTACTTCGTGTGCTGGTTTGCCACTAGAACCCTAAGAATCCCCCCCAACTCCTCTCGGAGAGCCACCGGTGTGTTCTTATTGAATACCACTGTCGATTTCTACAAGTTAATGGCAAGATCAGAAACCTCCTCAAACCAGCGAAGCATCGACTGTACACACTGCATCTCGCCCTCCACTACACCGCAAAAGATTAGAGTATCATCTGCTAAAAGGAGATGAGAGACCTAGGGACCGGCAAACCGCCACCCCGGTAAGATGCCCCTGGAGCTCCTCTTCATGAATTATGCTGCTTAGAACCTCTATACAAAAAAGAAATAACTAGGGAGAAAGGGGGTCCCCTTGGTGGATCCTTTGTTCTGGATGCAATGAACCGAAGCAAACACCATTAAGTAAGAAGGAATAAGAGGCAGTAGAAACATATGACATAATCAGGCCCACCACTTTATCATGAAAACCTAATCTACACAGAACTCTCTCAAGAAAAAACCACTGTACACGGTCATAGGCTTTACTAATATCCAGCTTCAAGGACACATGGGCCACTAGAACGTTATCAGTAATCAAACGACTCGGATACGAAGGCCAATTAGGAAGGAGAAATGATGGCATTAAGAATAGGCTTGAGACGGTTGGCTATAGCTTTAGACGCGATCTTATAGACTACATTGCATAATCTAATGGGCCTAAAGTCCGTGACTGTCTCAGGATTGGCACACTTTGGTAGCAGAATGATGTTAGTAGCATTAAGGCGAGGGTGAAAGTGGATTATTAACCGAGATCTTATCACAAATTCAACCATATTATTAGACGCTACCATCTATTGAGAGAGATTGTAGGCAGAGGTGATGTAAGAGTGGATCGCGTCACATTGGCCGAAAATACAGCAAATCCGCTGACCAAGCATGTTTCATAGATTGCCCATACTCAACATTTGGACAGGATGGGGCTATGGCAAATGGGTGATTAGCTTTAGGTCAAGTGCGAGATTGTTAGAATAGGAGACCAGAAAATCAATCAGACTGGCTATTTTGTGATCTATTTAATCATTTTTTTTTAGTTTGTAATATTGAATTAAATGAATAAGAGTAAATATTCATTCGGCCTTACTTTGTTGTTCTTACTCCTGTAATTTTCATACATTGCAACAAAGCCCACAAATCACTAATCAACCAATGAAGTTGGGTTGTACATTTGATGGCAATTATGGAACCAACTTCAGAGGGTTAGATTTGAAGTATTCCAAGTCGAGAGCCCCGAGAATGGGGCATCGAGGGTTATATTGATACTTGCACTAAACATTGCGTCTATATGATAGGTGTTGTGTTTGATCGGCAACAAACGTATGATGTCTATGCAATTTTAGTGGGTGGTTGACAAAGGTTGTCAAGCCGACTAAATTGACTCGCAGGGAATCGTCATATTGAAGCACGTGAGGCTTGATCGATATGACTTGAACTCCTCAACTTCGATAGTATAGGGTTTAGTCCTCAGACTTAGGATCCACACAGTCTCATATATGGGATGATTGTATCTAAGGCCTGGTAAAAGATGACCATGTTCGTATGTGGTTATTATATGTTCCAGTGTAGTCAGAACATGTATGAAGACTAGTGAGTTCCAAGAAAGGATTCATCGCCTATCATGAGATAATAATTGATCCGGGTCGAAATGCACGTGACCTCTTTGATTAGGCGAGCTGGTCCTCCAAGTGGCTCGAGATCGCTACCTCTCCCAGACTAGTGATTGGGCCTTGAGAAAAGAAGCAGATTGTCAGGCTTGCTAGGGTGGCCCCCAGCTAAGACCCTCCGATGCTTAAGTCAGTGTTTGGTTCTGAGGTCGTATAAGTAGGTCGCTTAGCAAGGTAGAGAGCTAGAGCGACCCAAAAGTAAAAAGTGATGAAGACAACGTACCATTAATGCACTAACTGGGGGGTATTTATAGAGAGAAGCTGGGGGTCTGGTTGGTCTAATGTGCGTCTTCCACGTGTCTCAGGTCTTCGATTCGGGTCGTAAAAAAGTGCGGATCCTGTTGGTGAACTTTGTAATTTTGTGCCCTTTTGGGGGCAAAACTATCTTTTTCTAATAAAATAGGGTTTTACCCGCATCATTACTCCCCCACTTCTCTTAGTGTGCAGAGCACGCTAAGAAAATTCGAATCATCTGTCGATCTAAGCCTTTAGATCAATACTACAACCTCAACATCCGACCGTTAGTCCTGGCGCGTATCCCCATGAACTTACCCCTATAAATAGGCGGTGGTTTAACTGCATTGTTACCATTTATATGCGATCTAGAGTCTCTAAGTGCGACCTCGCCTCTCTACCCGCGATCTGATTCTGCTTTTAAGACCAGGTACTTCTTTGCGATCTCTTTCTTTTTCAATTATGTCCGATTCTGAGTCGAGTAGTTCTAGTTCATCCGATAACTCTTCAAGTAGATCATCCAATAGCCCACCTGCGACCTCCCATATGCCCTTAGCTCATAAAAAGCAGGTAGGTTCCTCTCCTAGGGTAGATAGAACCGACCTAGATGTAGCGACCCCATTGATGATTTTCGAACAATGAGAAGAAACTGCTGACGAACCTTGGCTAAATATAGAAAGTACACTACATTGGACAGCTACCACAATTAGGAAAAAATACCACATTTCTGATTTTGAAATTATTCTCCCTTCTTCTTCTGATCGCATGAATCAGCCTCTCCCAGGTAGTTGTCTAATTTCCATAGTGCATTTAGACACAGGTCTGCGTTTTTCCCTTCCGACCAACTGCTCGAATTCTATCTAGATTAGAAATATGTCCCATGCAGCTAGCTCCAAATTCCATACGTCACATGCTTGCATTTAACATAATAATGGAGTATTTCGAACTTGAACCTGATTCCGATAGCTTCTGGTCGCTTTACAAGTTCACGAGCTCGAAGAGGTCAGGCGACCAGGGTTTTTTCTATCTCACTGCCAAACCAAATTGTGCCTTTGTTGCCAATTTGAAATCTAATGTGGGGACTTGGAAAGATAAATTTTTCTTCCTCCGACATCCTCCCAATCAAGTCTAGCCTTTCCCTTGTGACTGGCATACTACCACCCAGTATCCATGGAGTAGGATTAGATGGCGATCTGATTGGTACTCTCACCCGATATCAATACAAGGCCAATCTGCTTTTGACGGAGAATACCTTAAAACTCGCAGGTCTTAGTCCGACACCCATTCAAACTCAGGGTTCTTTAGGTGATCAATCTTTTTCCTTACTCCACTTGCCATACATTCGTATTTGGTGGTGACTCCACTTTATTTTTCTTGCGACCTCTATCGTGATGGACTCTCGAATTATAAGGATGATTCGTGCTAGAAAGGCTAAGGAGCTGACTACTCCTTCTCAATCTGAATCTCCTTTTCTACCTTATGTTCCCGAAGATACGCCCAGGTCACGAAGAGGTCGATCTCCAAGTCCACATGACATAATCTCTATTGAGATCCTCAGCGCGGATAGCGATCCCAGGGGTGACAACTCAACTGAAAAGTCTTTCGAAGAGCCTGATCCCGAACCACTTATACGGAAAAAATCGAAAGGAAAAGAGATCGCTGCAGCACCGCCCAAGAGAAAACACGACTCCAAGCGACCTAGTCTTGCAACCTCCCATAAGAAAACACGACTCCAAGCGACCTAGTCTTGCAACCTCCCATAAGAAAACAAAGGCAATCACGTTAACAGAAGAAATGGAGAACCTGGAGGAAATTGACAAGCTGATGACCTGGTGGAAGAAAGCTCAGGTAGAGCTCCAATCACCTTCGTATAGATCTGCTACCATGGAGGGTGAGAGACTGATACCCAGCTACGCTATCTCCAACCAGAGTTCAGTGCTGAAGACCTATGCTGGCCAAGATTCGTGGGAACTGTACAAATCAACCATCCTTCCTCGCGACTAAACCCTTTTGACTCCCTTGTCGCACATTCGGGTGAGCAGAATTTCGCTCACTCCCTCTCTCAGGTAATGTTCCTCTACATCAAGGGTCTCTAACTATTCTGTTCGTTTCCTAATTTTCTTCCCACTGTTTCTTTAATGTTTGCAGGTCTCTGCTTTTGGCCATCACCTCTCTTTAAAGTGCAATTATTGGCGACATGAGAAGAGGACTGCTGATAAGCTACTCGAGGAAAAGGATTCAAAGTTGGCAACCTTTTTTGAAAAGGAGAAGGCTGACCTCGAATCACAAAAGGCTGAGCTCGAAGCACAATTGGAAGAGCTCAGATCGAAGGTCGCCTCCTCTGTAGAGTCGAACAAAGCTGAAGGATTTTCT
>NC_026148.1:4928814-4966201 GCF_000512975.1 Sesamum indicum | reverse complement strand
GAGGAATACCTCTTTTCAAAAGAATATCAACATCAGCTTGAGATCGCCCGTGATCAAGGTCATGCTCAGTACTTAGCTTCAGATGATCACAAGAAAATCCTGGCGAATACGCGATTACAGGGAGCTCGAGATTTCCTCAAGTCTAATGCATTTCAGGTCGCTGTAGAGATTAAGTCAGCTGATTACCTTATGAAAGGCTTTGATCGCTAGACCTCACAAATCAAGAAATTGAAAGGATTTGCAGAAGTCTTTGACACCAACTGGATCGATCCTACCCTCGATGGTAATTTCACAACATTCCCTGAAGAACCACCCCTAAAACATGATGACGAATTTGGGGTCTTGGTGGAGAAGATCAAGAAAATGGGCGATGACGAAGTAGATGAATAGATCTCTGAATCCTTGTAAATTTTATGACATTGTAAAAATTGCAACATTTATGTAGATTGTTTTGCTAATCCAGATAGTCTTTTTATATGAAATATATTTCATACCTGCAGACTTTTAAGAATTCTCCTGAGTAGGAAATTAATAATACTGTCTTGAATCCGATCTACTCCCAGAATAATAAGTTAGAACATCTTTTTCAGATCGCAGAGAAACTATGTCGTTAAATATTACCTTTCTCAGGCAAACATGATCTTTTTCAGACACTGGATTGCTTTTTCAGATCGCATATTTGATGGTCTTTTTCAGACACTAGATTGCATCTTTTTCAGATCGCATATTTGCTGGTCTTTTTCAGATATTAGATTGCATCTTTTCTAGATCACATATTTGATGGGTCTTTTTCAGACACATGATCACCTTTCTCAGGTCGCATAGTGTTGGTCTTTCTCAGACACTGGGATTGCACCTTTTTCAGGTCGTGTTCATGTGGTCTTTTTTAAACACATGATTACCTTTCTTAGGTTGCATTTGTTGGGTCTTTTTCAAACACCAGGTCGCATAGTATTTCGTTGCAATCCCCGTAAATGGTATTTATTTCATGCAAACACTCTTATAGAAACAAATACTGCAAAATAATGAAATTGTACACACAATTTCATAATTTTGCAATGCAAACAAAGTAATAATATTCCTGCAAAAATTAACATCGGCAATGAGAACAATATAAATACAGGCATACCCTTTTCACAGAAAGCGTTGTCCTCCTTTTGCTCTATCAAGCTCCAATTTTTCCCTGCTCGATGACCCAGCTGACGATCTACTTGGAGATTTTCGATCTCGACGTCCTGCCTCAAACACGATCTCACTGAGCTAACCTTGCCGGATTAACCTTTCGATCTCGTCCTTCGGCTGGTAACAATCCTCCGTGTCGTGCCCTCTATCTCTGTGGAACTTGCTATATTCCTTGGAATCCCTTCTTCCCGATTTTCTAATTCTAATAGGCCATTGTAGCAGACCGCTACCTTCGACCATCATCATCGCTTGTTCTCTGGAGGTGACCAACGGCATGTACTTGTGGTACCTTGGTTGGACAAGTCTATCCCGACCTCGACCTCCTACCCATTCTTTATCCTTGATCGCATTCATCTCTCCTCGTCGATATACTTGCGGGCTAAGTGCATCAATTGTTCTACATCTTCGGGAGGATCTCTTGTTAACGCCGATGCAAACAGGCGCCTCCTCAATCTATATATCAGTATGCTCATCATCATATCGATCCGCAAATCCTGCACCTCTAAGGTTTCAGCATTAAATCTCCTCATGAAGTTTTTAAGGGATTCATCGCTTCCTTGCCGAATCGTGAACAAGTGGGTCACCGATTTTTTCGATCCCCTTTTGCTGGTGAAGTGAAATGCGAACTTCTGCACCAGTTGCCCATATGTCTGATAGATCCGCTCGGCAAGCTGGTAAACCATTCTTGCGCCTTTCCTGTCAAAGTGGTCACAAACAACTTTGCATTGATAGAATCCGTTTGCCCATACAAATTCATTACCAATTTGAACGCAGAGATGTGCTAGCGTGGGTCCTTCGATCTGTCATATTTGGGTAAGTCGGGTAATTGAAAATTTGAACCAGCAACTTCGATCAGAATATTTTTGGTGAAAGGCGAGTTCATGTTGTGCTTCACCAGGTCGCCTCGCTTCTTCAGGTCATCTATATGTTGCTTCAGCTTTTTTATCTGCTTCCCCATGCTTTCCACTTCAGCTTTGGATATCGCTGGTTCCCTTGTCCTGATGTTGCTTGACGCGGTGACTGATCTCTCTCCCAGACTAGTGATTGGGCCTTGAGAAAATAAGTAGATCGTTAGGCCTGCTGGGGTGGCCCACAGCTAAGACCCTCCGATGCTTAAGTCAGTGTTTGGTTCTGAGGTAGTATAAGTAGCTCGCTTAGCGAGCTAGAGAGCTAGAGCGATCCGAAAGTAAAAAATGATGGAGACACATACCATTATGCACTGACTGGGGGGTATTTATATAGAGAAGCTGGGGGTCTGGTTGGTCCAATGTGCGTTTTCCACGTATCTCGGGTCTTCGGATCAATTCACGACCCGACCCGATAAAAAGGCGTGGATCCTACTGGTGAACTTGTAATTTCGTTCCCTTTTAGGGGCAAAGCTGTCTTTTTCTGATAAAATAGGATTTTACCCATATCAATAGTGATCTCCTATGCTTTCTGATGTGTGTTGTGCTCTCGGGAGTCTGTGGCCATAGAGGGTTTTCATATAGGAAAGTGTTTTTTTATGTTAATCAAGTGAAGAAACAAAATTAGAATATTAAACATAGATGTCTAGTCCAGGATGGAAAGCGATGACCAATTTCATGCCCTAAACTAAGACCGGGAGATGGCCGATAGAAGGACTGTATCCGTATGGCACTCGATAGCCTTAAAGTTCATGCAATTTTCACCTATTCTCTAATGCCATGGACCGTTGCTAGACGACCACCTATGGTGACAGGTACTTTTGGATTAAATGTTAATTGAAAGTGATTAATTAAATATTATGTAATTAATTTAGTGTAAATATATTTGCCAATTAAATTATATGTTGACATAAGTCAGGTCTAGTTGAGGGTGAACCTACAGAGTAACACAAAACACCACTCAAGGAAGTAGTAGAATTAATTATGAATTAATTCTAGAATGAATTTAAGGAGTTTAAATTAATTTGAGAGATTAAATGATGTAATCATTTAAATGGGAGAACCAATATGATAGGAAGCCCAAGTTTAATTAATGAGATTAATAAATTTGGGTTAGGTTTAGTTAATTTGATAAGATCAATTTTAATTGAACCAGATGACTTGTTAATTTGATGAGATTAAATAAATCTGGTTAGGCTCAATTATTTGATAGATTAATTAATTGGGTTATGGCTAGCATTTATTTGATAAGGGACAATATGCATAAAGCCCCCTGTGTTTAAAAAAATTTGCAAAAAAAACCTCCTGTTATGAGAATAGGTTAAAAACCCCCTCTGTGTTTTGTAAAACTCAACTCAATCGCCCCCACCCTCTAAACCCCCCTACTGCCCGCCACCCCCACCACCATCTCCGTTAAGGCGACACATTTTGTTAAAATTGTCCTATCTCCGTAAATTCTTTACCGAATTGAGTGAGGTCAGTTTCGTTAGAATCATCTTGAAGAGGCGAGCCTGATGGTGGTGGTTTGAGACCCAGATTTGACCGGACGACGATGAATCAATAGCAAATATTTCAGCGGTCGTGGCTTGAGCCCAATCTCTCCGATTGACAAAAACTTCAAATTGAAGGTATGAAAATGTTCGTCTTGAAGAGAGGATTCTAATGGTACCATTGGCTGTCAAAAACTCGTTCAGACTGGGCCGAAAACTTAGAAACAAGTTTCCTGCAAAAAAGGGGCGAAAATTATTCGGTTTTTTTTTCTTATTTTTTTTAGTTTTCAAATAATTTTAATTATATTAATTAAAATGATTTTAGTTAATTAAGAATATTTTAAATAATTTTAATAAATTAAATATTTTAGCTAATTAAGAATAATTACAATAATAATTATTGTAATTAAATATATATTTTAATCAATTAAACATAATTTTAGATTTAACCATTAATAATTATAAAATTATTTGAATTAAATGTAATTTAATTTAATATTTAATATCAAATAAATTAAATATAATTTAACATTTTAATTTAAATTATAAAAAAAATACAAAACTAAAAGAAACAAAAAGGGCATTTTAGTAAAAAAACATCTAAGAAAAAGGAAACAAAACAGTTAAAAAATACTCCCACATGCACAAAAAGCGCGTGTAATGCACCTTTCGTTAATTACTAACGGAAAGGGTGTTTGTTGCTGAGTTTTACAAAATACAAGGGGATTTTTAGCCTATTCTCATAACAGAAGGGTTTTTTTTGCAAACTTTTTAAAATATAGGGGGGTTTTATGAATTTTGTTCATTTGATAAGATCAAATAAATGCCATTTGGGCTTTTAAGAATTGATTGGATTAATTCTATTGATGCCCAAGCCTATAGTTATTTTTAAATTAAGCCCAATAGGATATATAAATATATGTAGCCCTACCATGACTATATATATTTATATGTGAATATACATATATATATATATATGAGGTTGTATGGATGAGCGAGTTATTGCTTGAATACTTATGGTACTAGTAGGTAGTGTACTATAGAAACACACATTGTACCTATTTTTGACTTGACATGCAATGTATACATGTATACATACAACAAGTTCATGAAATGTCTCTTGTGTGTGTATAGTGTATAGGCTTGTTTATATGTCATTTTGTATATGATACAAAAGACAACTCTGTTCTCCCGCTTTTTCTCTCTATTCTTGTTCTTATTGAACTAGTTTTTTAAGTTAGAGTAAGGTGATATTGAGTTTGATATACTAAGTTAATAGTATAATCAAATCTCTTATACTACATACACTTTATCTCTAGTAAAGTTTGGTGTAGACAATCTTGTAGTGTAGTGTGTGTTCAACATAGAGGATATCTTGATGGTCATGCGTGAGCACACGATGGAGGAGAAAAGCTTGACGAAACTCTTCAAATCGGAAAGGTAAATTTTCGTGATTACATTTTCGTCGCTCTTTGTTAAAATAGCCACTTGTTTTATTGCAAGCTTGTTTTGTACTTGTTAAGTGTTGAATGCTCGAGATTAGGTGGCTAGTTCTCTCTTAGTTTAGAATTTAAATATGCTTATTTTCATGCTTCTGTTGCTTCCTTGCCAAATGTCGGGCCACACTGATTCTTTCACCACCTTCCCGGGGCTACTTGCTGCCTACGAGCTGCTCCCCTCCTCGCGCTTACCCTTCGCTAACGACTCTTCTAGGAACCTTGACGATGCACTAGAAGGCCACCTGCTAAACTCTTATAATTCAATAACCCCTGTCCTCCTCAGTCCAGGACCGTCCTTGCGAGATGTGATGAGACGCGAACCTGTCGAATCAGCTGGTGAGCCACACGCCCTTGCACGGAACATCGCTCGCAGCCATGGTCCATTAGGAGTGTCCGCCCCGGGATCCATAAAAAAAGCCTTCCGAAAATTACAACTCATAATACTTCCCTAGTGTGCCCAACTTACCACAAAGATCATAACAATTTGGCAAGCGCTCGTATGTGAAGTGCACCAACATCCCTCCTTATTCGGTGAACGAAGCTTCAGTGCCATCTTCAAAGGCAAATTGACATTCAACGCTACCCGAATATGCAACGTAGAACCCCGGAGCACCCGACTCATCTATTTCCATATCTTAGAACCTTCCTAACTTATTGCCTATCACTGTGGCCACCCCTAAGTTCATCGTGCTCAGCAGGATATCATGAACATGGATGAAAAATTCACACCAATCCAAATTAACGGCCATGGTATTTTCCTCCTTCCAAAATTCACATCCTCGAGTGCCCGATTCCAATCAATGATATGATTAAACCTGAGGAGGAATCAACCCCTATCCAACTGACGCATCTCCATCCCCTTCACCGAATTAAGCATCCTTTCAATGAAAGTGCACAATGTGTCGAACCTTACACTGTGATTCATGAGCAGCCGCCCCACTAAACACAATTGATAATGTGCCGACTCAGCCTGCCACAAACCTGCCGGCATGATCACTCCACTGTCTTCCTCCTCCGTTAGCAATAAGCCTGCTCCATTCCATGGATTTTTGCCTCCATACTCTTCCCCTAACAAAGTACGGTGGATGTGTGCTGATGCTGGAATCGCCACGAAGAAACGCCCCTAGCCCTCAACCGCGCATGAAGAAGAAAAGACCCCTACCAGAAACTCCTGTCAGCGAAAACATGGACAGTAACAGAAACAAAGACAAAACGAGCACCTGATTGTGAGTGGAGGCAAAGAAGGCAGCAACCCAGCAGAGCAGGTACACGATAGAACAAGAAAAATAAAACAACAAATGAAAAAAAAGAACAAATGCATACACTCGACAGTACAAAAAAAAAAACAAAATAGCAGATGAAAGAAACAAGCAAACGCAGACACCTGCCAGAACTAGACGAATGGAACAATAGAAAAGATAGCAAACAAGATGCAGGGACGAGAAAACGAAATTAACAGAGAAACAAGAACAATAAACAAAGCACAAGTAAAGGAATTCCCTCGTCCAGTGCCGAAGCCAAAAATCAATTATGCTGCCGCCCACGAGGAGAGGATGCCCCAAGCCTCACTGGTACACCGGCCAGCCCTGATCAGTCTACCGTCGACAAATTGAAGGTGGAAGAAACAGTTTGGACTCTCAGTTGAGAGAACTTATTTTTTTCGGTAAAGGTAAATTTCATTAAGTAAAAAAAGTATAATAGTACAATACATCTTGCTTAATCTAAACGATTTCCTCAACAGGCCAAGGAATCCGCCATAAGCGATAAAGCGCACAAGTGCTAATAGCAGTAGGTAATTCTATACTATGAATCCTCTGCTGCACATCTCGAACCATCAGCGCACCCACAGTGCGTGTATCTCTATGTACTCTATCAAATCACCTAATGTTGCGCTCACGCCAGATATGGTACACGCACGAGGCCAAAAAAACGCGGTAGGCCATAGAAACATAGTGTTTGCCTCTCCATCTGCGAGCAGCCCATAAGACATCAGTAGCCTAAGCTCGGTTGGGCCAATCAAATCGAAGTGTGCGTTGAATCACCATCAAGCAGCCACGTGAATAAGTGCAGCGAAAAAAAAGATGATCATGGGTCTCATCAGCACCATCAGAACAAAGTACGCAAAAACTATTAATATGAGCCACCAAGGCTTATCCATAGTAGAGAGTCTACCAAGGATCACCAGCCATAATACAAAAGTATGTCTAGGGGTTTTGAAGCGGCCTATCAATAGTGAAAACCAGCCTACCTTGGGGCCTTCACCCCGTAGTGAATGAATCATCATAGCAACTATTAGTTGTGTATCTCTTGACCGCCAAAGGATACGATCAGCCCCTCCATAGATGGGTAGAAGAGACTGAAAGAGCTGTAAAGAGTGAGTGTCAGTGATAGAGGGCCAACACCATTGCCCATCTAAAAGGAAAACCGCAACCTTGTCTATCTCCATAGTATTTGTAAGTCGAGTGCCCTACAGAAACTGCGGGATGAGTGGACCAAGATCATGCCATAGCAAAAAAGTAGTTCCATCCCCTATGAAATAATGGATAAAAGGCTGGAGAAGTGGCCGTAAGCGAAGGAGTTTTTCTCAGGTGTGTATGATATATCCAATTAACCCAAATAGAAGCTCGGTTGCCGCGGATAATCTGCCACCATTTGAGTCCCATAAGTGCGCGGTTAAGAGTAGTAATATTTTGAATCCCTTGACCACCTTCATCAATAGGACGACATACGCAATCCCATGCCACCTTTGCATACCCTCGAGCAGATGATCCCTTCCATAAGAAGGTCCTCAACCGTTTTTCTATCTCTTGAATGATGCCTTTGGGTAGAATAAAAGCAGACGCCCAATAGATACTAGGGGCAATAAGAACAGATTTAATAATCTGTACTCGTCCTGCATAAGATAAAGTTGTGCCCTCCCATCCTTTAATGCGCTGATCCAGTTTTAACAGTAAGGGTCGGCAATTCAAAATAGTGAGCCGTGATGAGATAAGAGGAAGTCCCAAATACTTCATTGGCAGAAGTGCCTCTTAGAAGTGGAGTTGGTCAATAAGCAAATCCCGAATCCCCATAGCTGACCTTGAGATAATAAAGTTACTCTTTTGGGCGCTGATCCGAGAGCCGGACAAATCCCCAAATAAGTTAAGTCCCTGCTTGAGCACTCGTACGGACTCTAGCTCAGCCCGAGAGAATAGTAATAGGTCATCAGCATATCCAAGTTGAATCAATCTCAACTATTCGCATTTCCAGTAAAAAACAAACCTCCTGTCTTGATCAATTAGTTGTTGCAAAATAAGATTCAAAACTTCCATAATCAAGATAAATAAATATGGGGACATGGGGTCTCCTTGGCGAAGACCCCGAGCACCAGCAAAGAAACCATATGGTTTCCCATTAATCCCAACAGAGAACGAGGTAGTAGTAATACATTTTTCCACCCAATGAATAAGCCTGTCAGTAAATCCAAAGAGCTGCAAGGTAGCAATGAGGAAATCCCATTCAACTGTATCATATGCCTTACGTATATATACCTTAAGGGCACAGCGAGGTGGCAAACGCTGTTGATTATATCCTGTAAAAAGCTCCTGCGCCAGTAGTATATTATCGCTAATAGAGCGACCTGGAACAAAGGCTGTCTGCACTGGACTAATAAGCTTATCCATCACCAAACTCATTATTTGCACAATGATTTTAATAATGACTTTATACAAAATATTACAACAAGCAATCAATCTAATGTCAGATACACGTGTAGGATTGTGTACCTTGGGGATGAGTGCCAGAACCGTAGCATTCACCTGTCTCAAGAGTCGGCCAATGGTGAAGAAATCCCGAACAGCCTGCGTCACTTCAGCACCCACAATAGGCCATGCGGCTTGATAAAATCTCGAGGTATACCCATCCGACCCAAGGGCTTTATCAGCTGCAATATCAAATATAGCCGATTTAACCTCATCATCTGACACCGGGCGCATCATCGCTCGAGCCTCTTCATTGGTCAAAATATGGCGTACCCACAGACATAGGTACTGAAGGTCTAGAAACCTTCTGCTCCGCTCACCCCCCAGCAAGTTGCCATAGAACCCAATAAACTCCTGGATCACCTCCTGGTAAACCGTACGGGTATAGCCAAGCTTATCATCAATTTGAAAAATTCACCGTTTTGTACGGCGCTGTGCAATTTTTTGGAAAAATACTCGCAAACATTGATCTCCTCCTTTCATCCATTGCATCTTGGTACGCTGCTGAAGCATAACATGCTCAAGCTGCACCGCTCGTGCATATATTAATCTGCAACAATGCTCAAGCGACAAGAGCAGAGAATTATGTCGATCCATGCTGAGCAACCGCTGAGCCGTATCAAGAAAATCCTTGGCCAGCTGCACATTAGGTAATAAATACCCCTTATTCCTTCGCTGTTGTCGAAACACGGGCTTTAGTGCTTTGAGTTTACGCATAACCGAGTACATTGGAATTCCCGTAATATGGTGCCTCCAAATATTCTGCACACTAGGAATAAATTGGGAGGATAAAGCAAGATAGTTATCAAAACGAAACATACCTCCCAACTGTTGTTGGGTGTCCCCTCTAAGAACAAGGGGGAATGATCGGAAGTACGTGGTGTGAGGCTTATGTAGGAAGCCCTCGGCCATCTCATCACCCGCACATCATTCACTAGCATTTGGTCCAATCGCTTCCATAAACTACGGGAATCAGTACTGCAGTTGTGCCACATAATTCCCCTTGCATAGGCAAAGAGAGCAAGCCAGTATGCACGATATAATCATTAAACTCATCACTAGCTAGTCGGTTGTCACCCGCCTGGCCACATACTTCACTAGAATCGCGCACCACATTGAAATCACCTCCTACCAGCCACATCTCCTCAGAACACTGCCCTGCAAGCGTAATAAGTACCTGCCAAAGCTCTCGGCGGGCACTAATATCGTTCGCTCCATAGACAATCATAATAGTATAGACATTATGAACATTCCTCATACGGACACGACAGTGGATATATTGTACACCAATATCCATAATAGTGACGTCAAGTAATTCATCATCCCATGCAAGCCATATTCGATTCCCAGAACTCACATAATCAGTAAACCACTTCCAACGAGGAAGTGTGGCAAGTTGAATACTTACCGCATTTGTCGCTTGGAACCGTGTTTCCAAGAGGCTGAGAAAGTGTAAGTGAAAATCCTCAAATAGGGTGGAGACTGCAAGTTGGTGGTCTCGCCTGTTGAGTCCCCGTACATTCCATATAGCTAGATTCAGCATGGATTACTAGATGAGGGGTTGCATCTGTTAGGACCCCGAGTGACTTCATCTGTATCAGTATCAAGGTAGGTTAGCGCATCAAAAGTATTATGCATTGCAATTTTCTTACCTTTATCACATCTATTTCCCGTGTTAGGGACTCCCATGCTATCATCCATAGCCACCTCAACCTCCGGAGCAGGCGAAGGAGGTATAGGTGAAACAGAAGCTGCCACTGCTGTCTGAGGCCGAGCACGCTGAACATACACCGAAACCGAGGGCTTTAAAACTTTATTGGTCGCACAATCCTTCATAGCATGTCCCAGGCTCATACAAATGGTGCATTTTGGAGGGAGCCACTCATTTTCTACATCGACTTTACATGCGACTTCCACCCCTCCTCAGTTGGAGACATGACAACAAGATGCTTTGGTAATTTCGTAGTAACATCAAGCATAACACACACACGAGCAAAATCCAGTCTCGTGCATGCTCAAGTGATCGCATCTTGATAGAGCGGCCGTCTTATTCCACTTGCCACCATATTCAATTCTTCATTAGTCCACAATTCGATCGGCAGGTGTCGAATTCTAACCCACATCGGGACTTGCGTGTATTTCAACTTTCTCATCACCATGCCTGGTTCCCACTTCTGCAAGACTATGGGTTGCCCTTGGAACAACCATGGACCCCCCTCAATGATCTCCTCCATTGCCACAGTTATTTTAAATCTGAAGAAGAAAAATCCATTTGAAGTTGCTGTAACATCAATCAACAGTGGCCATATAGATTTAACGAAATCTTTAAGGTGATGAAAATAAGGACGTTTACCCAGAAAATATCCAACCGCCGTGGAATTCCAACCCATTTCGAATAGTTTCCAACGTAGGACGAATAACAATCTCTCCATTTTGCTTCGATGGGAGAACATATTCCAAAGTTTTACGGGTTGAATTATGAATGCATCTGCAATTTCGTCACTAGCATTAGGAATATTCAAGCAAGAATGCAGGGGAATGTTACCGACAAAAAGTCCGGTCTGCGTCAAGGGCGGCACATGTACAACAACTATCACGGGAGGCAAACCCACCACTGATTGCTTAACAAGTTGCGGCGCAACGACATCAGCAGAAGTCATCACCGGTGGTGCAATAGAAACAGTTTCAGTCATCGGCAGCGTACAGACTGGCGACGAAGCAGCATCCATCCTCGAACAGGCCACCACTGGCATCGAAACAAAAACCGATAGGGACTCAACCACAGCAACAGAGTCCGTTTCCACCATCTGTGCAACAGAAGCCGGCGGAATCAAAGCAGATGGGGGCCGGCGAGCCATGCGCAGACCTCGCGCTAAACGCACTGCCAAAACACGGCTCGGGCGAATAGGACCATATCACGATTCCCACTTCTTTTTTAGGGTTTCTAGCACCGTCAGGGAAGTGACATCTCCATCATCAATAATCCTATTTGCCAGCGTCAAGAATTCTGCAATATTGAAAGAAGAACGAACGTCATCCAAACCAATTTGCGGCAATAAACCAATTTCATCCTCTGCCTGATGGGACTCGCCTCCTAGAGCAGCCTCACCGGCATCCTCCACTGTAGCACCATCGTCAGTGCCGTGCGTGCGCAGCTGCAATTTTTCCTTCAGTTCAGGCGACAGAGATAGCCAGAGAGTTGAGTCCTCAAATTTTTAAACTTTTTCCAATTTTCTGTCTGCAACTTTGCCTATGAAATTTCTTCTAAAATTTGGTAGTTAAGCGAAGATTCTTGACGAACAGAATCCCGTCAGAGGAAGAGGTGATGCTGTGAAGTGTACGATCCGTAGTGCGCAATTCAAAATCTAAGCAGGAATTTTCTGGGATTGTAAGAAAAGCTTTCTGCACCTAACATACGTGAATCGAATTCTGATATCCTCACCGCTCCCAACTTCTCCAGATCTCCCCAGATGATTCCACAATTGGAGAAGTGGAAGATGTCTATAGTTATGTGATTTACGCCGAACGCTACAGCAGTTGAGAGAACTTAGGACTCCCATGCGGAAGAACTTCGAAGAATTGTAACTTGGTCGAGAAAAAAAGAAGAAGACCATTGGAAGTATGAAATCATGAATATTATTTGAAAAAGATGTGACCAAGCACACTTTATTCCCATTATTGTCGGGTAAAATTTATTTTTGTACTCGAGTTTTGTTATTAATATTATTTTGATACTCGAATAATTACAGATGACTTAATGGATATCGGAGTTTCATTATTAATATCGTTTTATTACCTAATTGATTTTTTTATTTGTTTTATGTTATTATTATTTTTAAGTAATGATCATTTTAACCTTAGATTTAAAATAAAAAATATACTTACAAAAATTGCACATATATCAATCAATGTATTTTATCTTCATTTTAGCCATTCTATTTTTAATATTAAAATTTTGCTATCAAAATTATTATTTTTTTTTATTATTTTAGTACTTTTTAGTACATTTATTTTAAATGTCATGAAATTTAATTATTGAATAGTAACTTATACAATAGTCAAATAAATCCACTTAAGGAATAAATTTAACGTGGTACATATCTTTAATTAATATAATAAGTATATGTGGCAAAAATATTTTTTATTCATCGAGAAAGTATTTGTTTGCATTTAATCAAGACATTAGAATCTGATTGCAAACACTTAATTTTAGATTCAAAAACTTAAATTTTATATTATAATTTTTCAAAACTAAAATAATTTTTTTTTCAAGGTTGCAAAAATCATGGATTTTACTTTCAATACATTTAATTATTAAATAATAAATTTATTTTATAAATACAGCTAGTGAAAAATAGCTGAAAGATATTATTATCAAGTATAGCAATCAAATATGAAACTCGAAAGTTAAAGGGTTTGAATAGAAAATTGGGAAAAGTATTATTTTAGTTCGCTAAGTATGTTTAATTTTAATTTTAATCCGATAACTATGTCCATTTTTGTTTAGGTCCAGTAACTTACGAAATGCTTACTTTTAGTCCTCTGGCAGATTTTCGGACATTTTTATCCCTATGCAACTTTTGAAAGGCAGTTTTAGTCCATATGCACTCATAGGAGTAAAATTGTTCGAAAATCTGTCAAACGACTAAAAGTAAGCAATTTCGTAAGTTATTGGACCTAAACAAAAATGGACATAGTTATCGGACTAAAATTAAAATTAGGTATACTTAACGGACTAAAATAATATTTTTCCCTAAAAAATTTATAGAAGAAAATTAGTACTCCTTGTTTATGGCTTTCTAAGTATATGGGGAGTTAGTACTTTTTATTGTAAATTTGAGTTTATCTGATTTAATATAGAAAGAAATGGGTCCTCGAAAAGCTCCCCACAACCTCGGGTAGTTTTTGAAAAAAAAAAATTGAAAAAAGTGTGTTGATTGAAAATTTATAATTTTTTTTCTTAATTTGGTGTATTAATTATTTTTATTTTAGTATATAAGGGTAAAATAATTATTACATAAAAAATAGTAAACAAATAAATATAAAAGATCAATTGGGTATTAAAATGATATTCAAGGTTAAACTCAAAAATTAATTGGTTCATTTGTATTTATGTATTAAAATAATATTAATGATAAAATTCGGGTATCAAAATTAAATGTACCCTATAAATAACTAACCCTCTGAATATGAAAATTTATGCTAAAGTTTTTTAACTCCTAAAAAGAATAAATTTGAGCAATATTTAAAGGCGATATTACAATATATTAGTATATTCAAATAATATAATTTTTCAATTATAAAAACGTAATCTTTTTTTCACAGTTCAAGAGAAATGACAGATAATTAATTCATATGATGTCATTAATTTTTATAAAAATTTAATTGACGACACCACAAGAAATATGAACGTTTCGCTAATTACCATATCCCAAAATGAAAAATTATAGTAAATATTTTTTTTATTAATAAAAATATTATTATTATTATTATTATGAATATGTCTCTTTATAGAGACTTTACCTTAATAATGATTACTTATTTTATTTTCAAGAAAATCAATTTTATAGACCTTCTATTGTATTGATACTAATCCTGTCGGAGGAAACCACTATCAGGTTAGAAGCGGAAACCTCTTCATGAACAGATCCGCGAGTTTCTCTTATTCTTATGGGCATCACACCAGATGGGGCAGTCCCAGTAAAGGATCAAAGCCAAGGGAAGGCTTTTTTGTTTGGATTACTGTCTTAAACAAAGAAACCTGAAAGCAGCTACACCTCTTCTGGTAGGTCTAGTTCTCCCATTCTCTGATATCTATCATTTGACCTCAATTACATCGACCCTTATTCGCCTTAAACCCATATGACATCAACCAGAAGCACGAAAGCAATTCTGTTTGTTCAGCTGAATTTGGATATGAAGGAAGGAAAGGCAGGAAATTCTATACTTAACATCTTAATCATGCACCCTATTCAAAGAGGAAGTCATCTCTCCGACAAGAAAATCATCTATATTAGGCCATTTGACGATCATAGATGAATATTAAAAGACTTTGAATTAATTTACAATGACTACATAAATAATGAACAAATAAAATAAAATACTAGGGTAATAAGTATGATTGGTCAATCATGGTTGATTTAAATTTTAATATATACCAAATAGGTCATTTTTATATCTATATCAATTACTTATATCCTAATTTAATAATTATTTTTATAATATTGTTACAATCTCATTAGTAACTATATAATAAACTTATAACATGTAATATAAAAAAATTAGAAGATCTTCTGAATTGTTTACATTTTTTTTAAGCATAATAATATTTATCTATTGGTGCGTGCCCATTATTTATTTATTTATTTTATCGAAAAACTTATGTGTGTTAATGGTTTAGGAGCAGCATTTACACATTTTAATTTATTTTTATAAGGAGTAATTTCTATTGTACATTGTTGAGATCAAATCTTGTACACTGATATTTTGTTCTATTATATTAAAAAAATCATATAACGTACCCAGTAATTATAATCAAACACTCAAATTACATTTTACTTTATTTTACTAAAAAAAGTATTTGTCTTACATGATAAGTGAATTAATTAATTCTCTTTTTTATTCTTCAAAATATTTGACTTATATGATAATTTATTTAATTAATTTTTATTTATCATCTAACCTATTTCAACATGTCGGAGACCTGACTAATTCTCATTTATATCTATGCTAGAAAATTTCTTAGAATTAAATCCTTTCAATTTCATGGTTTTTTCTATTCATTTCGTCTAATATCGTACGTATATTTTTTTTATCTATTAAAGTATTATATTATGAATAAAATATAAAAAAGATTATATGAGTAAATAAGTATAATTTAAAAAATATATAATTAATATGAATAATATGAAAAGTAATTAATAGAAACTAATAAGTATATTATTTTATATTTCTGTCATTAGAAAAATAATATTAAAATATTAATTTATTTTAATAAAAAAGAAAGATCTTTTTTAGATAATTAATATTTTTATAAATATATAGATATAGATATATATACAGATACAGAGATGCAAACACACAAAAATATCTCAGGGCAAGAAATTGGGCTTATAAGCCCAATACTTCATTGGGCCCAAAAGCTAAACAAACTGAACCCAAAACTACCACGTTAATCAACCCTTCGTTTCAATTTTTGATTTTCTTTTTCCCCCTTTCTGTTCTGATCAAAATCCAAAATCCCTAAAATTTCTGTAAATGATATACATAAACTTGAATTCATCATCCCCCTTTATCTATTACTGAAAGATAGTTAATTTGAATCGAAGATAGAAGGAAAATGGGGCAGATGACAAATGGTAAAGCTAAAAAAGAAGTAAAAGAAGAAATTAAAAAAGAAGAGGAAATTGAAGATGAAGAAGAAGAAGAAGAGGAACAGGAGCAGGAGCAGGACGGAGTTTCGGTGCACTCTCCTTGCAAGATCAACGCTTCCTCACTCCGCAAGGTACACTTTTATTTGTTTATTCCTGTATGTATTTGTTGATTCTTTTTTAATTTAGTTTTTGGTGAATTTTTCAGGAGAAGTCAGAGGTGGAACTGGAGCTCAGATTGCTTGAAGCTTTGGAAATCTATCCTCCTGCCAAATTACGAGGTTTCTTTTTTTAATTTTTGGTTTAATCAATTTCCTTTCTTCTATTTCGCTTGCATGTTTGTTTTTTCTTCTTTGATATAGTATTTAGTTTAACGTTTTATTTACATGCATGCTAACATTTAAACTAAAAATTCATTTATTATTCTTTATTTTGGTGAACGGATTGCAGCCATTTGTTAGTATAGGTAATTGATTGGTAACGCGGTTCAGTAACATAAAATTTGTCTTAGGATGGAATAGTTTTTTGATTCCAGAAAATGAAAACTGGATATTCAACTTTTTTGTCCAGTATTTTTGGAGTTTTTTTTCATTAAATTTAATCAGGCTATCACTTTCCTTCTTATCAATAAGGAATGTAGTAGATTGACTTTTTGCTGACGCTTATGTAATTGAGTAGTTTTGTGATGAATTCTTTCTTGTTTCCAATTCCAGGTCCACATCGTCACTTTGTTCTTTATGGTTTAACTGAATACATGCGCAGAAGGTTTGCTTCTTTTCTGCTTTTGCTTTCGTTGTATCTTCAAGTGGAATCTTATGTGATTGTTTTAAGCTATCTTCTTTTTCGGTTTTGAAAATTGTGTACTGGTGCAGTTTCAATCGACCTTTTACTGCAGAAGATATTCTGAAGTTGCTTGGTCGGTTTTACAACTTGGACATGGTGGTATGCTCCTTCATCTTTTCACATCTACACAGAAATAGTTGTCATGGTTAAAGTTAATAGAAAGTTTTCATTTCGTTCTTACTAAGCTTGACAAAGTAAAACGAGATCATATAACATGCATGGGGTGAGCCTAACTGCCTTGTGATTTAAATATAAAAAAAACAGTTGGTAAAACTGTGTGTCAATGATATGTTTATGCAAGCAATTCGGTTTATAAGTATCTCGTAAATTTGAGATGAAGAATTTTCCGCACTCAAATTTGTATATAAAACAGAAAAAATAGTCGTTATGATTAGTTTCTAATATAATCTCCAACTTGCTACTTTCTTCTTTTTGTTTAGGATGGATTTGGGAAGTAGTCAATTTGAGCCTATTAACTCTCTTTTTGCTCGCTGCGAGAGAAAAATTTTGAGCCCAATAGGCAATCTTTTGTGGCACTTCTAACTAATCATCTCAGGTTCAAACTATTGATAAGAGTTGAGTATTGCCTCCGTTCTGTTGAATTTCAGAAACCAGATGATGAAGATGCAGAGTTTCTGAGTCAGGAGGAGGACTTTCGCTTGCCTCAGAGTTATCTAGTGGAGGAAGATACTTGACATAATATAATCTCGAGTACATAGTTTTTACATATGGAAGTTGTTCATATGTCTTAGTTTGCGGTATGCGATCCTCTCAAAGATATTTCAGCAGCCAGCCTTCTGCTGTAGTCCTAATTTTGATGGCTTATATGTTTATTCTGAAAGGCTACAGACTTGAAAGGGAAAATGTTTCTGGACAGCTAAATGTGTAATATATACATATGCCAAACTGGATTGCATTCTCAATTTTGAGGATCTCTATGCCATGCCAAATGCCTTAAAGTTTCGGTGAGATTTCTTCTTGCCTGCTTTCATGGTTTGATGGATCATGTTCACTAAAGCACAGTACTTTATGTCATCACTTTCTTTTCCATTGGAGCAAGATATTCATCTCCATTAACAATCATTTTTAGTTTCTTATGGTAACTTATGTAGTTCTTTAAACAAACTATTTCAGATGATTAAATTTCTTCAAGGTATTCTCGTCGATAGATATGGAATTTTTTTGCTTTAAAGGTTTGCATTCAGTTTGTCTCTTTCTTTTGTGTCCCTGATCTTTCAGTTTTGCTGTCGATGATTTCAGTTGTAGATAATTTCTGTTTCTGCTTGTAATTCCCTTGAACCGAGTCCTCCTTTCTATTTAATTATTCCTAAATACTATGCAAGGTAAATGGCTGCCCTGTTGGAATGAGTAATAAAGCTTTGATGCTTCGCTGAAATTTTGTCTAAACTATAGCAGATAACTGATAAAGGTTAAAATGTATATAAATCCTAGAGGATTCGAAAAGTAAGTTGGTTGAGATTTTTTTACCAATAGAGTTGGAGAGCAGTGGATGGGAAGAAAAGTGTATGAACATCAGATTAAGCATTACTATATATAAGTAGAAGTGTTACATTAATGTTTAACTTGTCTATGAAAAACAGAGAATTTCCTAAGAAGCTAAAAGTTCTCACAGTGGTAGAAGCAAAATGCTGGCAGATGAATTAAAACAATCTCATCTTGACATTGTTCTAATGAAAAATAAAAAAAATTGGTTGGATTATCGCAAACTGCCAACACTCTGCTGTCATTAATGGAGAAAGCTGAAGATATATCATCCATCAGAAAACACATGATCTTTGGCACGAATTAGGTGTTGCCGACACATCATTGCTGCTGCAGAACAAAGAAAACATCTCGTTAACAAAGGAGTGATCTGGTGGGATATTTGTAAATGAATTCAAGATAAATTTGCACCTTAGGTTCTGCTGGCTTGGATTCCTCAGCTTTGATGTTCTCCTCACCTGTCCAGGGCAAATGAAGTATAATATCAAGCAGATCTCAATCAGCACACATGGAGAGAAGTAAAGATGTTACTTACCATCTTCAGGCAAATCAGAGGTCCAGAGAGTGAGGTTATCTCTCAAGAGCTGCATAATTAAGGTGCTGTCTTTGTAAGACTCTTCACTCAGAGAATCCAAATCAGCTATGGCCTCATCGAATGCTTGTTTAGCCAAGTGGCAAGCCCTGCCAAGTTTAAGCGAACATATTATACATTTGATTTGTGGATTTCTTGAAAGAATGGTTCATGAATATTCAAGGCTAAAACACTAATAAAATTACCTTTCAGGAGAGTTCATGATCTCATAGTAGAACACTGAGAAGTTCAAAGCAAGACCAAGACGGATAGGGTGGGTGGATGGTAGTTCTGTACTTGCAGCGGCTGAAGCAGCCTGTAAAACATCGGAAAACATTGACCATGTAAGTAACAGATTGAAGCCATATTGATTTCTAATGTGGTTTTGTTAGTTTTCAATGTTAATAATTTTGTTCAGAGAAATTAACATGCCTCATAGCCCTTGAGGGACTGTTCAGCAGCCTCTTTCTTGTCCTGATCAGTCTTGAACTCAGCAAGGTAGCGATAATAATCACCTTTCCTGCATAATGGATGCGAGAAATAAGTCAGTGGAATCACCTAACATATATGCAACGAGCTACTGCATCTTTTGTATCTACTCAGTCCAACCATTATAGTAAAGATTGACTTGTCAAAAACATTTTAAAGCCACATATTATTGTCGGGTCTCTGCCAAAACAAGCTTTTTCTTGCTCACTAATATTAAAGGTTAAAGCATGAATATGGCACATTGCTTTATTATGTAACAATGAATGCATAAAATTACTCATACTGCAATACAGTGCCTCTAGCAGAACAGAATAAAATGTAGCGGCCGGGAAGCGCTGACGATGATAATAACAATGAAGTAAGAGCAAAGCAATTAAGCCATATAAAGAACAGACCAAAAATTAAGTACACACAATTGTAAGACCAATTTGACTTACATCTTGTAGTAGAAAACAGTAGCTTCTCCTGAACCAGAAGACGGAATTAGATGCTTGTCAATGACAGAAAGAATGTCATAGCAGATCTTGGATAGCTCATCCTCGACCTTCTGGCGGTAGTCCTTGATCAGCTTCACATTGCTCTCATTTCCCTTGGACTCTTCCTTCTGCTCAATTGAAGACATGATCCGCCATGAAGCTCTGCGGGCACCAATTACATTCTTGTACCCAACAGAGAGCAGATTTCTTTCATCCACCGACAGCTCAACATCTAGTTTTGCGACTTTTTTCATGCTTTCAACCATTTCTGAGAAACAAAAGTAATGTGAATCTCAAAGAAGATAAACAACAGTATCACCAACCCCAATACCTATCACATCAAATTCCATTTTGACCATTGGATCAGAATTTTGACGTAATAATATTGAAACCTATTATATAATAAGCTAATTTGAGGAAAGGAGTAGATAAAGGTTTGCATCGCCAGGAAGACAAAAAATTCTACAGTTCAAGTTGAGCCAAAAAATAAAAGTTAAATGAAAAAATTCCTAATACTGTAACAGCAACCTCTCAAGCTCATATCAGATTCCATATGTATATTGAAAACCGAAACTTGGTCCCCCTTTTTCTCTGTTCTTTTAAGACCAACACAACTATCTTATTTTAGCAAAAAAGATGAACAAGAAATAGCAAGACTAATTAGAACAGGTTTCATATCCAGCATATGAGAATTAACAAAAGAAAATTCCTTGCATAAATCTCCATAGACACAAAATTCAACAAATAAACCAACTATGTGAAAGGAACTTATGATAACTTACATAATTGGCATTCCCAATATCCAAGATCATACATTTCCAATCTCATTTTTGCCCCAACAAGTCAAGCTAATTTCTTGAATTACGCTAAGAATAACTGCTTTTCCATTTTCCTGGTGCACAAATCATAAACATTCACATGTGAAATCTCACACAAGAAACACACACATTCCGATTCATCTTGGAACAACTGCCTCCGTTTACACACATAGTCGGAGGCATGGGCATTGCATTCAAACGCGTAACAAATATCCTACACAAACACCAATAATGTGGATTGTGGAGAAAATAGGGATACATACCATCATAACGCTCGGCCTGTTCGGCAAGCTTAGCCATGTAGACATGAGCCTCTCTCTCTCTCTGCGTCTCCGTCTCCGTTTCCGTCGTCATTGTGCAGATTGAAGATTTGGAAATGGTTGAAATGCAGAGAAAATGTGTCGATAATAAATTTTCTGGTTGTGAAGAGTGGATGAATGAAGAAGAGCAGCAGCAGCAGAGGGGAAGGGAAAAATGAAGGGAGAGAATCTGGACCGTCGGTTGAAGGGGCGGTTGTGTAATATGAAAGAAAGTGAGGGCGCGGCCCCGCAAATGGTGGAATATATATACACACGCGTGCGGCGGTAAATAAATAATAATAATTGCTAGATGGAAATATTTTAAATAAGTTTCAAAAGTGTTTTTTTTTCCTTTTTCAATGACGATGCCCCTTCAAATATTCTTTTCTCAAAGCCTTCTAAGGAGGCAGATTCTATCGAACAATCAAGCAGGCCTGATCTTATTAACACATGAGTAAGGTATTAATTTATAATTTCCTTATTTTTTCCTAACTTGTCAGGCCAAAAATCAAACTCAGACCAATAAGATCACTCAACTGACAATAAGGATGACATATTACATATGTTTTTGACATCATATTAAAAAATTTCCAACAAACTCCTCTAGCTTCATGACAACGACCTAAAAGCAACAGATAAAATGGTATCCGTAAAAATCGGTCTGAGTGGCAAGACTCCTTCAAACAATAATAACTTCTTCAAGATAAGTCCAAAGCGCAATCCCCTTTTTTCTTTTTTCTTTTTTTTTTTTTGATTATTTAGCTAACTTATGCAGCTTTCTAATGGTATATCACAGGCTGCAACATGATTATTATTACTCTATCTTAATATACCAAGCCACTTTAGTTATTTCACCATTATTCTTACTTTATTTCAAATTTTGTGATTATCTTTTCAGTAAAGTCATTACTCAATTAAGCATTGATTAGTGGAAATTACATTGTATATTTTGATGCCAATGTCCCTATATTCTTGTGATTTGATGTTTGTTCTTGCGTGACATTTTAAGTGTTTTTAGGAAAAAAGAACAAGTTGCAAAAAACATCTTAAATGCAAGCAAAATCTAAAAATGCAGCAAAAAAGTGTATTAAGAATAACTCGTGACTCACGAGCTATCAGGAATCCGCAAAACAAATAATCGAATTTAGCATAATCGATGACTCATGGGTTATTAGATAGATGCCAGGCGGAAACTGAAGAGTCCCCCGCATAATTGCTTAGTTAAATTATCATATTTAGTAGCTTACTCCTTTTAATTAGAAGTTTTAGTGACAATATGATTAGGAGAGAAAGAAGGAAAATTAGACTAAACTTAGGACTATGAGAGTTCTTTTGGCTAGAGTTAATTCTAAAATTCACATCAAAGTACGAAGAGAAGACAAGAAAACAAGTGGAGAAGCTGATCCGTCGTCGGAGTGACGACCGTTCACGCCCGATTTCTAACTCAATGAGTTTTTCTATCTTCTTTCCTTTTGTGTTTTATCTAGTTCGATGAACTAATTTACTTTTTTCTAGAGCTTTTGAGAAACCTAATTGAGACAATGTTATAAGTATTTTATCAAATTAATTTACAACTTTGCTTTCATACATCCATGTGTTACTGTACTTGTTTTTATAATTTGAGAGCATGATCAACTCTTGGATTTAATTAATTATGTTAATGAACAGAAAGGGAACTTCACATAGTGAAAAGGTAATTCATGGTGTGAATTGAATGATATGTAGACATACATAGACATGATTTATTTGGTTCCAACAGGTTTTTCACATATCTTAGTGCATTAATATCACGAGTTTTAAATTGGAGGAATTCACTATTTTCTTGATAATAATAGGTTTGATTTAACTCGAGAGAGTATATTAACTAACTTGGAAAAAATCTCGATGTATGAAAATATTGCCTGCTAGATTAATTTGTGATTTCTGTATTCATTTGATCAATAAGGTGGACCAATTGCCATATCATCTTTCTCATTTTGAATATTCTCCAATACCTTTGTTTAACTTATTGTCATTAGTAATTATTTTTAGTAGTAGTAGTTAATCTATCACTTGACTTACGATCGTCCAAATAATAGTATATTAGTTATAGTTTTGGTAATTATTGTATTTAAATCCTTGTGGGAATGTTATCTATTATACTACTTGATAGCTAGTTCACCTGGTATTGACTAGGGGTGGCAACGAGTCGAGCTCGAGCTCAAGCTGATTTTTTATTTTTTTTATTTTTTTGTTTTTTTGTTTATTGTTATTATTATCATTATTATTAGTATTATTATTATTATATTAAATTATAGGAATCACCAATTTTTTACATAAATTTATAAGTAATAAAATAAATTGTATAATACATACTATATTATTATTATTATTATTAGATTAAATAATGGAAAACACCAATTTTTTTACATAAATTTATAAGTAATAAAATAGATTGTATAATGTATACAATATTATAAATATATCAAAATATAGTATGAAATTCTAATTTATTGTTATAAATATAAACTATTGATTAGTTTAGTAGTAATATAATTAGTAAAATATACCAAAAAAAATCATTTTGAACAGTTTAAAGTTATAGAGAAGTATCAATTATCTGAAATAATGCAATTGAAATACTTAAAAATATTTTATAGTTGAAATTAATATAAGTTCACAATCTGCAGTAAATTTATATATTTATAAATGTTAGTATTACATTGATGTAACTATCATCTTACATTGTTAAACAACATGGGTTAACCGGACCATCAAAATTCAGATCAGACCGTTAGATATAATCAAACTTATAAAAAAATACACTTGGTAAAGTTTTAAACTTATTGGAATACGGATGTCAAGATATAGTACTCGGAACATAAGAATAATCATTCAAGTCGGTATATCGTAGAATCAGGTCATGTGATTTTAAATAAAACAGTCCGATATGATCTAATGGACACGGTCTTATATATATCTAAATTTGGTGTGAATCGGGTGCCCAGATTAAGATATCGTAATTGTTGATTAAATTTTTTGATCTCATTATAGATATAATAAAATAATAATTAAAATTGTTCAACAATCACTATTATGATCATTATCATTATTTTAGATTAATTCATATGAATCACTAAATTTTGACATAAATTTATAAATAATAAAATAGATTGCATAATGCATAGTATGTATCCTGATATAAATATAAAACTCAAAAGTAGATAAAAAAAATCATAAGTGAATTACTTGTCTATTTAAAAAAGTATAAGGTAATACAAATATATATTAAAATAACATAAAGTTTACATATGTCATATTAAATAATAATTTTAATTATAAAAAATATTATAATTTACTAAGTTGTTGAATAAATTTATTTTTGTATAAAGATCAAATGTATAAATAAAAAGTATCATAATTTATTATTATCCAAAATAAAATGTATGATATTGATTAATAATTATAATATATGGTCAATTTTGATTATAAATTTGATCAAATATTAAATATAAAATTCAATATATAAGAAATTCAAAAAGAAAATATATATATAAAATAAAAAAAATAGAAAAAGCTCGCGAGCTTATGAACAAGCACAATTGAGCTTGAGCTTGAGCTCAAAATCGAGCCGGCTCGCGAGCTCGACTCATCTGCCACCCCTAGTAGTGACCTATATATATATATACTTTAGTAATTAAGTTTTTGACGCTGTTGTCGGGAATTTAATTTGAAATAGTATTAGAGCTCTTTAATATTGATTAGTTTGGATATTTTTTTTAATTTTATTTTTACCTTCACTTATTCTCTTTCTTTGGTTGACAATCTTATGACATGAAACAGTGGAAACTCTAATACAAAACTATACAATCTTTGAGCCAACCATGATGGAGTATTCGTTCCCAACAGCTAATGGGACAATCTCCAGTATTGCCAAGCCTACAGTTCAAGCAAACAATTTTGAGATCAAACCTTCTATCAGTCAGATCATTCGATCAAGTGTGCAATTTTCTGGTTTGCCAGATGAGGATCCTAATAAACATCTTTCTAATTTTCTTGAGATACGTGATACTTTTAAGTTTGATGGTGTTAGTGATGATGCTGTTAGACTTAGAATTTTTCCATTCTCATTATGTGATATCGTCAAAAATTGGTAGTATCACTACATGGGCTCAGAAGTTCCTTGCAAAATAGTTTCCTCTCGCTAAAACTGCTAAGATGTTAAATGATAATACTTCCTTTGTGCAGTTAGATAGGGAATGATTATACGATGCATGAGAACGTTCCAAAGGAATGCTTAGAAGATGCCCTCATCATGAGCTACCTGTGTGGCGGTAGGTACAAACTTTTTATAATGGTGTCACTTTGCCTAATCGCTCTACTATTGATGCAGCTGCAGGCAACACTATCATCAAGAAATTACTGTATGAAGCATTCAATATTATTTATGAAATAGCCACCAATTTATACTCATATGGGCTAGAGATGACTGATAGAAGAGTGATTGTGGTCTATTGCGTCGATGCAATAACCACATTGTCTACTCAAATGGATGCACTAACACAAAAAGTAGATAACTTTGGGGCTGCTATATGAAATGGTGCAGCCATAGAACCTTGTGGTGCATGTGGTCAAATGCGGCGCTTAAGTCAAGACTGCAAGTTTGGGAGTCAATTTTCCATTCATGAAGATGCTAACTTTGTTTCTCATGACAGGTCTAATTCCAACTTATACTCCAGCACATACAATTCAGGATGGTGTAACCGCTCCAACCTTTCTTGGAGTAATAATCAACAGTAAGGACCACTGGGACATCATCAACCACAACAACAAACCTCGTAAGAAAAGAAGAGCAATCTAGAAGACATGCTTTCTAATTTCATCACAATAGCGAACACTTGATTCCAAAATCAAGATGCATCAATCCGGAACTTGGAGGTTCAAATAGAATAATTGGTAAGCATAGTCTCTGGAAGAAAAGAGGGACAACTCCCAAGTGATACCAAAAAAAACCCAAGGGAACAAATCAATGCAATCACCCTTAAAAGAGGAGAAATAATTGGAGATGAGCCAACGAAAGAACAATTGGAGGAAATACGAGCTCCAAAAGAAGAGGAACCTCAAGAGGAAATAAGAGGGAGTCCTCCTAAACTTAATTTAGATGCTATTCCCTCACATATCCTATTCTTTAAAAATTTTGAAAGCTAACTTGGATAAACAATTTGGAAAATTTTTAGAGATACTTAGAAAGTTTTATATTAACATCCCCCTAATGGATGCTCTTTCGAAGATGCCAAGTTATGCAAAATTTTTGAAGGAGGTGATCTCCAACAAGAGAAAGTGGGAAGGAGGTGAAATGGTGAAGCTTAATGAAAAATGCTCGGCAATTCTCCAAAACAAGCTACCACCAAAGCTTAAGGATCCAGGGAGGTTTTCTATCCCTTGCACCACAGAAAACACCAATTTTAATAAAGCTTTATGTGATTTAGGTGCTAATGTTAATTTGGTGCCATATTCTATTTTTGAGAAACTTGGAATGCATGAGCTTACTCCCACTATATTTACTTTCCAACTAGTTGATGGAAGTATTATGTATCCTAGGGGAATAGTGGAGGATGTGTTGGTCAAAGTAGGAAAATTAGTCATCCCTATTGATTTCATTGTGCTAGATACGGACGAAATAAGAATATGACATTAATTCTAGGAAGACCTTTCCTTGCTACGAGTAGAGCAGTGATTGATGTGCAAAAAGGTCAACTCACTCTTAGAGTTAATGATGAACATATAGTATTTAATGTGTTTAAACCTATGAAATATTTGTAGAAGAATGAACATAAAATATTTGCAATTGATAGCATTAATACCCCTAGAACTGACAGTGCAGATTCAAACAAGTGTAAAGCTCCCAAAGAAAATTGCATAAAAAATACTAATGGGAATAATTTGCAGGACATGAAAGAAGAGAATAAGGAGGTTACATATTTTGTAGACACAGGGCAAGAATTGAAGTCAAATCGCAGACAATGTTGCCTTTGAATGGATCTACTTCCAATCAAAAAGTAAAACCACTAGTTGAAGCATTGCCCAATTGCAAAAATGCAAGTGAGGATAAAGGGCTTCACCCTAATAGGATCAAGAGACGGATGAACCAAGCCCACGAGAATGCCGAAATATACAAGGAACACACCAAGGCATGGCATGAATCTCACATGAGAAAGAAAAAAAATTCAAGGATGGTGACAAGTGACACCACAAAGACAAGAGCCCCATTAGAGTGGATTGGCAAAAGATCAAACACTATCTCGAGGGAACACTACCACCTTCTGTGGAGCCTCCCTCCTACTTTTGCACAATTGAGGGCCCCATTGTCAAGCTAATGACGTTAAACAAGTGCTTCATGGGAGGCAACCCATGCTCTCTTTGAGTTTTTACCTTTATTTGCTTTTTGGTTTGCTGATCCTTAATAGTCCATGACTCACGGGCTAAGCCGCAGTCCCATTGCTCTGGCTTCTATTTTGTGCACCTATATAACCCATAACCCAAAAGTTATCCACAAAGCGGTACAAAAGAAAAAGAATTATTGTTTCATTTTTTTTCTTTCTTTCTTCTTATGTCCTCTTCCTTTTATTTTTATTTACTTTATATTTTTTTTATTATTATTTATCTCACTCATTTATCTATCTTCACTCTGATGTTAGATGGACTCCGCTAGGCCCTCTCGTTCATAGCAGCATCAAGATGGTTTTAGGTGCCCTTCTCTCCTCCTTTCTAGGACTCCACTGGCCCCACATGGTCAAGGAAGTTTTCTACTACTTTATTTTTATTATTGTCCCTAGGGTATAAGACAATGAGGGCAATATCATTCTTAAGTGTGGCGGGAATTCTATTACTTCATGGTATGCTTGATTCACATAATATGGTTTGATTTATTAATTCTTGGGCTGCAAAGATGAATTATATCCCGTTACATCACATCTTGACCGTTGTTGACATGATTGATGGATGCACTGCTAGGAGTGCAAGAGATAATGGGCATAAATAGGAAAGAACTCAAACTTGCCACACCTGTTTTGATTATCTTGATAATTGTTTTGAATGATAAATGCTTTTGAGTAACACGCATAAGCCAATTTTTGTGAGCTTTTGAGACTTATGAGCACATCTTACTACTCTAATATTTTGTTTGGCTTTGTGATGTCATCTCTGATTTGATTTTCTAGAACTTGTTCTGTTATACATGTTGAGGCTGCATTTGTTGAGTTGGATGTGGTGTAAGTGATAAGGGCATTAGGACTTAGCTAAAATATTTTGTTAAACCTGCACAAGTGACCATCCTTAGTAGCCTTATTGAGCCTAGGCCTAATTTCATTGTCATTTTAGCCAAGATACAAGTCTCTTATGACCATTTTATTCACTAGACCTTTGAACCCATTTTTAACGGATTAAAATGACAGCTTGTGGATTGCTTTCCGATCAATATATTATTCAAATTCACAATCTCTACTCCCTTTGAGAAACAAGGAGGAAAAAAGGAGAATGGTTTGTGAAAGTTGTTGAAAAAAAAAAAAGAAGATCGAAAAAATGAGAAAACTCCAAAAAAACAAAAAGTTGGAGAAAAACATGTGATACACACAAAAAAAAAAAAAAAGGTTAGGAAAAGAAAGAGTATGCAGTCAATAAAGTATAAACTTGAACCAATAGAATTCATAAGAGCGGCATGTTATGCAAGCCTTGTTCTCTAATTCCTTTAACCCAAACGAATCTTTCGTATTTCTATATTTTTTCTTCCTTCAACCCCAAACCTAAAGCCCCATTTCTATCCAAAAAAGTCCCTTTGATCGCTACACCTAATTCACTATTAAGTAGTGGAGATGTGATATAAAAGCAAGCATATGGTAAAATCTTGCCACGACATGACTTGAGAGTTGGTTATTTCACCCTTAAACACTTTGAGCGTATAAAATGAATCTTAAGTGAGGGTGTTAACTCACTTTGCATTTTGATTTTGAAACAATTTTTGATGCAATTGATTCACTGTGTGGCTTGTGTGAATTTATTTTATAAAGTCTGTTGTTGCTTGTACCTTGATAGTAAATTCATTTGAATGATGATATAAGTCAAAATAAGGTGTAAGGAATGGGATTTTCTTTCAGAGGTGAAGGATTGAAAAGTTACATGCTTGAGGACAAGCAAGCATTGAAATGCTAATCGTTGTTTTGCAGGTCAGTTATTCTTTAATCTTAAAATTTTTGTTAAAATCCTTCTACCCTTATGGTATGGTTGAACCCCGATACCATCATTTGCACCATTTGTGAAACCACTTGAGCTAAAGATGTAGACATAGACAACTCAAACAATGGAGGTGATAATGGCTCTTTTGAGAGAAACACTTTCCTCCCCGCTGCAGCAGGGTTTGTAGTTCTACTTCTAGAATAGACATTGGGGGATCTCAATGCCCCTGCTCTTGCTGTTCATCTAACAACCCTACCTACTGCCGCCAACTCGCCTTTTTTGAGCAACCCCACAAATTAATTGTGGAGACTATCAATTCAACCCTCCACGACTCACTTGCCAGTGAATAGGACATTCATCCTAATAGGAGAATCTTAGCACTCAAAGAGATAAAGGAACTGATGGACCAACTCCCATCGTGCTCCAGCAGGATGGACCTGCACTAATTGATCCCACCTATAAGGAAGGGGAAACCAAGAGCTTCTAGAAGTTTTCTCTCAACAAGTAAGGAGGGAGACCTACTAGTAAAATTGGGTATTCCTTCTAGAGATGACAACATGGTAAAAGAGCTCCCACTTTAGGGCGCTTTCTCAATGCTTACTTACAATAGCACCATGGACCCTGTTGAGCACCTCTATAAGTTTGAGAATGAAGGCTTGCTCTACAGGTATACTGATGGTATTAAATACCGCGTATTTCTTATTATACTAACCGACTCTTCCCAACTATGGTTCGACTAGCTCCAAATTGGATCAGTTTGTTCTTTTGTAGAGTTCACCTCTCTTTTTTTCTAACTAGTTCGCTAATAGCAAGAAATACCTAAAATCGACTATTAGCCTTTTTGGGATAAAAAGTGAAGAAAAGGAGACCTTGAGGGCATATGTCCAATGCTTTAACAATGTTATGCTAGTACTCCTATCTACCTACTAGGAGGTGTTGATTAGCACTCTCACGTAGGGATTTTGAGTTGGATCTCTCTTTGGATCGTTGGCTAAGAAGCCTATCACCAACTTCCAAGAATTGGTAGCCTGATTAGAGAAATACATGAATTTAGAATATGCTCGACTAGTGAAGAAGGTTGAAAAATTGTGAGAGAAGGCGGGAGAATAAAGGCACTTCCTCCCATAGGAGTTTAGGAGAATGCAGAGGGCGGTTCAATCCCATCAACCCAAGAAATGAGCATTTCACCTCTCTCATTACTAGCCCAGCACTAATGTTGATGGCCATAAAAGGCACCCTGCTTTGCAATGGCCCAAGGGTGTAGAGGAAGGACCACAACTTTTCAAATCTAAATATTTTTTCAAGTACCACAAAGAGTATGGACATAATACTAATAGATGCTGCCAACTGAGGCAGGAGATAGAGAGGCTCATTCAAGATGGTTACTTAAAAAGACTACGTAGATAAATAAGGAAAAATGCAGCGCACCCCCCTGTGATGTGGGTAATGTGCATGACACCCCCCTGTGATATAAAAAAAACCAAATTACCTCTTTGTGAAATTTTTTTTGTAGCAATTAGACCCCTACGAGTCAAAGGTGTGGCAAACGCACCAATGTTGTGGCTGGGGGGCATTTATGTTGTATTTTTATAATTTTGCCCCTCATTCATTAAATGAAAGAGGTTAAATGTAAAATACCCCCACTGTGTTAGTGATAAAAAGCAAATTAACCCCCTGCATTTTTCCCCAAATAAAAGTTCAGCAGCTTGCTCATCCGTTGTTGCAATTTCTCCTTCTTCCAATTGTTTCTCACTTAAATTTCAGAAATAGAAGCTGAAAATATACATAAAAACTAAACACAAACACTAAACAAGATTGACAAAAACATAAAATTGAATTCCATTAGAAAGGATTGAAACCTAATATTGTTTTTATTGCCACATTACTAGTTTTGAATGAAATCCATATCTACAAACATTGAGTGCCATATTATAGACAAGTTTTGCCACATCTACAAAATGAACAGGCCATTTACCCAAAGAAAAAGCCATTGACAGGATGCAGTTTAAACTACTCTTTTTGTCTTCTCTTTTCTCTTTTCTTCATCTTGTCCAAAATTTGTGAAATAATTGGCCTCTTGTTGTATCTCCTAGTTGCAGGTACTGAAAAAGTTGCTGGAGTATCATTCCCCAATAAGGATGCATTTCTGGGGCCTTGATAGCCTACTTGCGGTTACATTAAATTTAGATTTAGAAAAATATTTGTTGCAGCTGGGTTGGTTTAAAAATATTTTAATAAAGAAGAACATACCTGGGTTGCAAAGCTTGGTGCAGGTGCAGGTGCAGGTGGTTCTATTACATTTCTGCCTTTTCTCTTTCCTTTTGTTGCAGCCTGCAAATTGTAATTAGAAATGAGTTTAACAAAAAGGTGAAGGGATAAAATAGAAAGAACAAAATTCATTGAACGGGCTTGATGTTAGATATCCCAACTTAATACCATGCAATTTTAATCCCTAAATGTAAATGAAAAGACATACAGCAAAACCATTGTTCAATTCCTCTACATTTGCACTACTGCAATTTTATCGGGTAGTCTGTTCAATTCAATTGAGAGTATTGATTTTTTAAGACTTCAAAAAATAAGCAGTAGGAAAACAACCTTGTTTAGAAATCTTAATCTGCCAAGCCTTGGTCCATCCCTGATTCCATGAATGTCAACTGAAATCTCGTAATGCTGCTCATGAACTAATTCTTCAGCTTCCAAGCAAGCCTCGATCCCTGCATCTAAATAACCAAATATATCCAAAGTGTAGTATGGATTACTCAACTTCAATCAAAAGAATTGTAGAACTCATTTGAAGCTTTAGAATTACTCACAATGAACACTCAAAAAAGCCATTTTGCTTCCTACACACCCACTAAAAATTTGAGTGTCCTGCATGCCCATTCTCATTTGTGGAGGCAATTACATAGGTGACACTTGAGTCCTAGTTCTTCAGTATCGTTACTCCACATGAAAAAGCCAAAATCCACCCAAAAAAGGAATAAAACATACTAAACCCTAATCTACTTTCCAAATGAAGAAAAAATAGTAAAGACAGAACCACCTACCATAATTGCTTCGAAATCTGATGCTTGATCAGCTTTTTCCCTCACAAAACCATTAAATCAAAAACAAAACACAAAAGTCAGCAGTAAAAACTCGTAAAAAGAAAAAAAATTCAAAAATCATAAAAAAAGAATTACCTTTTATAAAAGTTTTTCCCCTCGATCTGGACAGTACTTTAGCTATATCCACATATGTCCTAGAAAACAAACAAAAAAAAAATAAAAAATCAGTAAATTAAAAATTAAAAAAACAAAAATAAAGTTATTAAAATACTTACGGAGTTGCTTAGACACAATCAGTCATTTTAATGGAGTTTGAAGGGTGGATTTTGCGTGGATTTTCAAGGATTTTACGTTGGGGTTCGTGGTTTGACAATAGAAACCCTAAGTTTGACTAGCAGTCAGCCTTTTCAAATATAAGGAGGGGTATTTTCATCTTTCACCCTTCACACCAATGTTTAGTTTAGGGAGGCAGTGTGCTACATTGTTTAATTCACATGGGGGTAATTTGCATTTTTATTTAACACAGGGGGGTTATTTGCTCTTTATCACTAACACAGGGGTATTTTGCTTTTAACCCTAGATAAATATAAACCCCACAAATGACGAGAAGAATGTCCCGCCACACAATTCTTGCAGAGGCGAGGATTGACATGATGATTCCTCCAAGAGGTAGCACAACAAAGAGAAGACTCTCCTATTGAGGAGTAGAGTCTAGAAACAAACCTACCAAATGAGTAATTCCCATGATAGCAAGAGGACCCACAAATAGGAATTTTAGTAGAGCTACCACATTCTTGTGCAACCAGAATTGTCATGGAGATTGACCACGAGACACCAGCAGGGAATCTAACGATCTACTTTGGATCTGCTAAGAAACAGGGAGTTCATTAGCCCATAATGATGCTCTTATTATTTCTGATACCTCAGGTAACTATATTGTTTAGCGTGTTTCTGTGGATTCTAACAGTTTAATAGATATACTATTTTACTAAGTCTACAGACAGATGGAGTTCAATAATACCCTACTAGAGTGTTAGACTCCTCACTCTAAAAGTTTACAGGGGAGGTAGTGCATCCTCTGGGATAGACCTTATTTTCCCCATCTTCAGTAGTGGAACCCAATACGAAGACCAAAATGATCTGCTTCCTCATAGTGGATATGGTTTTGGCCTTTAATGTCATCTTACGGCGACTTACTTAAATACTTTCCAGGCTGTAGTCTCCATTTAACACATGAAACTGAAATTCCCCGCTAGAATGGGAGTGAGGGAGGTTACAAGTGACCACTATACAACGCGGATGTTCTACGTAGAGTTCATGAAAGGAGACATCATAAAGGATATGGAGGTACGTCCTCCCCAACACAATAGAGGGGACAATATAATGAGTAGGGAATTAAGGTTCCTGCTTTGTTAGCCCAATGAAGAGCTACTGAGCATACAACTGGTACCTAGAGTTCAAGATAAGACCACCTGAATTTGTTCCCAACTAATCCTTGAGTTAGCATGGTGGATAACCACTTTCTTGTAGGAAAATGTAGATGTTTTACACGGTTAACTTATGACCTGGTGAGAATTGACCCCAGTATCACAGTACACAGCTTGAACTTAGATCCCTTATTCTCTCCTGTGAAGTAGAAGAAAAGATATTTCGATCCTAAAAAGGACAAAGACATCCAAGAGATGGTAAGTAAACTCCTTGCTGCGGGATGCATTAGGGATCCAATTTCTTGAATGGCTATCCAATGTTGTGTTTGTTCCCAAGCCAAGTAACAAATGGAGAATGTGTGTAAACTTTAGGGATGGTAATAAAGTTTTCCCTAAAGACTTTTCCCCTCTTCCTCGTATAGACCAGCTAGTGGATTCCACTTTTGGTCACGAACTGTTGGGTCTAATGACGCCTCATAGGATTATCATCAAATTATGCTTGGCTTTGATGACTAGAAGCAAGTATGCTTCATTACTCCATAGGGGACGTACTGTTATATTTTTGTCATTCGAGCTTAAAAAAATACAAGTGTTACCCACCAGGGACCGGTAGATTGCATGTTCCAAAAGTAGCTTGGATGCAACATGGAGGTCTACGTCGATGACATGCTGGTCAAGAACAGACAAGCTGACCACCACATCATTGACCTTGTTGAAACATTTGGGTACTACAGAAGTACTACATGAAATTAAACCCAGCAAAGCGTGCTTTTAGAGATCAAAGTGGATGTTTCCTTAGCTACATGGCTATTGAGAAAATCATTGAGGTCAACTCGGATAAAATACGAGCCCTCCAGGAGATGAAGGCTCTTACCAACCTTAGTGAAGTAAGACTAACCGGTCACTCCTTGGAGTGTAACCGAGCTTCTTCAAAGTGTTGAGTAAGACCATGAATGCTCATGTGGCTCTCACACAAAGGGCATGGATATTGCAGCGTAAACTTTATAGGCTGGATATTTTAGTTTACTCTCAAGAAGGATGGTATAGATTGGGTGAGGAAGTGCTAACGATTCCAGAAACACGCTCCTCTCATCCATGTACCTGTTGAGCCTTTTAAGGCACTTTCAACTCCTTGCGCCCTTCGCGAAATGATAGTAGGACCTTTCCCAGTTGCATAAGGACAACATAAGTTCTTGCTTGTAGTAGTGGACTACTTTACCAAGTGAGTAGAGGCCAACCCTCTTCCCAAGATCACAAAATATGAAGTGCTAAAATTCCTGTGGAAAAACGTATCTATAGGTATGGTCTCCTCGTGAAAGTATTTCTAACAATTGTTGCCATTTTCAGGATTGGAAGATCCAAGACAGGTGTGTCGACCTAGGCATCCAACATAGATTCATCTTAGTGGCCTATTCCTAAGCTAATGGACAAGTGAAGGTCACGAATTGCATATCAAAAACAAACTCGAGCAAGTAGGAGGCAATGGGTGGACACCCTACCTAGTGTGCTATGGTCCTACAAGACTACCCCTAGGTCGACCACGGGTCAACTTGGTGGACGACATAGAGGTCGTTATCCTTGCTAAAGTAGGACTAGAAATATTTCAAATCTAGCACTACGAACATGAAGATAAAAATATGCTGCTACGTATTAACCTTGATTTGACGAATGAGGTTCGAGAAATACTCGAATCCCCATGGATTGGTACAAGTAAAAGGTGGTAAATACTTACAACAAAAGGGTAAAAGGAGATAATTCTGTATGGGAGATCTAATGTTGAGACGAGCAAGTACACTTGAAAACTAGCGCTCAACTAGGAGGACCCCTACAAACTAATCCGAATCATCAAATTCGGCGCCTATGAACTAGAAGATATAGATGGAAGAAAACTCTCCCAGCCATGGAATGCCTACAATCTAGGAAGTTTTACGCTACTCTTGCTTGGGATTTACTACTTCATTCAATATGCGTTCCCCTGCCGCAAAAAAAGAAACATAATGTTTGGTTTTGTTTTTAACTTGTTTTTGGGTATTTTGTGGAGATAGAGAGAGAAAAACAAAGATAAATAAAAATAAGTTAGAGATAGTGTGTATGTTTGAATTTGTTTTTGAAGATAATATAAAATAAATTTGGTATATTTGATGTTGGGTAGTGAGGAGACAAAAAATACTGTTTATTGTCAAATCATGTCTTTTTTATATATATTTATATATATATATATATGTATAAAAATGTACATAATATATTTGTAAATGAAGAGAGAGAAATTTTAGTTTTGTCCCCCACTCGCTGTTACAAAATACCTAGAAACGAGATAAAAATTAACAAAATATTGAATGCCAAATATTGCTCGGTTCGGAGATGGCCCAAAAACAAAGCCAAACATAATGAAAGGTTCTTGTTTCCTTGTTGTAATCCGCACTACTAACATATTGATAGCTCTACTAGCTTTGAGTCCTAATAAGACGCCCTAGCTAGCACACTCCTACTCATTTCACTAGCTTCAAGCACTAATAAGTTTCCCTATCTTGCACACTCCTACTCATCTCACTAGCTTTGACCCCTAATAAACCACCTTGCTGGCTCCACCCTATTCATTCTACTGGCTACAAGCCCTAATAAGTTGTCCTTAGCTGGCTTAATCTTGCTTATTTTATAGGCTATAAGCCTTAGCAAACTACCATCATGTGGAACACTTATTTAGCTTTGAAAGCTACAATTTCCTAAGCATACATATGGTTGGCTAAGCTACCTAGATGGAAAACCTATTACACACTGCCCTAAGAAAGAAGCCATGACGCTGGTGATACTCCACAAAATAGCATAGATCAAATTGCTCTGCTGAAGGCAAGGGGACACTGACAACCTTGCTCGAATAATAGAGTAGTGCATAGAAGGAAACATTGCCTAACCTGCCACATAAATATCAAGCTTTCTTGTAGGCGGACAAAATTATGTGATCTCTCCTCTAGCAATAATATCCGTACTTAGCTAAAATCAGCTATGTATTGAGTATGAAACTACATTATATATATGTTCCTAATCAAGTTATTTGCTAGAAGTATTCATCTAATGGAAACAAATAAATTTCTACTTTGTAAAAGGGGAAAAATCCAGAGACCCCCCCTGTGATAATAGGAATGTTCAAAAACCCCCCTATGAAAATTAAAGTATCAAATACACCCCCTATAATATAAAATAAAGTTCAAAAAACCCCCTCCGTACAAAAATTGGGCCACATGCGCTTTGACTGCGATTTTTCTATAAAAATATATTTTTTTTTGACATTTTTGCCCTTCTCTCACATTTAACATATAATATTATATATATGTATTTAAGAATTAAATATTATTTTATATAATAATTATTTAATTAAAATATGATATATTTCTATTAATAATAAAATATTTTTTTATATAATAATTACTTAATTATTTATATAATAAAATATTATTTTAATTAAATTAAAATTAATTTTATATATAATTTAAAAAAAAAAAAAGCAGCGGCGGCG
>NC_026148.1:4917503-4928556 GCF_000512975.1 Sesamum indicum | reverse complement strand
GGGGTGGGGGGGGGGGGGGGGGGGGGGGGAATGGTGTATAATTATTATTTTTTAATTTTTTTTATAAATTATAATTATATGTATTATAAATATATGTTAAAAATTATAAATTAAAATAATTATATATTAATAAGTCTAGTTGACCGGTTTGACTAGAAGGGTATTTTAGTCATTGTTTCTAAAAAAATAGATTCAAATTGACCAGGGGGCTGTGTGATTATTTATTGGTAACCTAGGGGTGATTTTTGATATTAAAAATTTCATAAGGAGGTTTTTGATATTTTGTTATATCACAGGGGGGCAAAATGGATTTAACCCTTGTAAAAGAGCATATTTTGCATGCGGGATGGGCATATTTATTATTATAGTAAGACTCCAAGTCTCACTAGCTACATGATGACAAATTACTTTTGCATGTGTTAAGCATATCTTTGGGGAAGTGTTGGGATATCTCAATATGTTGCTATTACCTCGTACACTTTGCAAGAAAAGAGAAAAAGACCTACCATCCACCCCTACATATTTTTGCAGAAAATACTCAAAAACATCATCATCACAATAAGGATACAAAGAAGAAACTATGGAACCATATTTATGAAATGCATTCAGAGAAGTGGGGAAGAGAAGTAGAATTTGAGGCACCCTTGTGAGAGAAGAACCTGCTGCGAACTTAGTACCTTTTGTCTCTTTGTAGGAAGGGATAATTTTTGAACCAGCACTAGTAGGAGGAGCAGTTTGGAGAGACAGTGCATCTTCTTCAACTTGATCTGTCAGGTCCACCACCATGGGTCTTGCTCAGTAGGAAGTAGACTTTTGGCACCATAGGTGGGACCTCGTCGTTTGGTTCTGAGGTGTTTTCCAGCTCGATATTCTCACCTAGGATGGAGGTCATCACCTCCGGTGAAGGGAAATGACTGTTGAAAACTGTGTACATATATATTTGAAACCTACTCCAACAAGATATGCAAGCTAGTGACCTTCTCCCTTAGGTCATAAATCCTGGTTGTATCCTCCTCCAAAACGTGTTGCTCATTCTTTAAAGCCTTGCTCAACTGGAAATTGATACTCTCTAACTCCTCAACCCTCCTGAGAGAATCGTCTGACAATGGGCCCCCTAGCTTATCCCAGTTGTGTAGAATTAAGGAACTACAAAACCAATTAGATTGAAAATTATTCATCATTTTTTATTAAAATAATATTCTCCTGATGAATAGAGTAAATATTTATCTATAGCATATGTGTTTGTTGTGGATACTGCTCATGTTAAACCGTGCTTTAACATTACAACGAATACCTAAAAATTGAATGGTTAAACCCATCGAGTTGGGCTGCGTATAGGTTGGTAGCTATGGAACCAACTTTTAAGGGTCAATCTGAAATGTTCTAAGTTGATGACCTCAAGACAGAGCATCAATTGTCCTATAGAGACTTGCAATAAGTATTCCAGTGTCGTGTCTCATTGATGGGAGACGTATGTAGTCTCTGAAATTTTAGTGGGTTAGTTAGTAAGGTAGTCGATTGACTGAAGTGACTCATGAGAATCGTCATATAGAAACCTTGAAGGGTTGGCCAGTATGACTGGACTTTCCGATTCTGATAGTATAGGATTAGTTCTCGGATTTGAGAAATCATGACAGTCGCATGCATACGAAGACTGTATTTTAGATTTGGTGAGAGGTGATAATGTCTTTTGATATGGTCATTATAAGCCTTGTCTAGAGCAGTCAGATTATAACGCGAGGATAGTGGATTCCAAAAGAGAGTTTGAATCCTGTTAGTATTTAACAAAATCTCCTATGAACTCTAAGATAGTTTAGACTCTTTAAGTTTTTTGCCAAAGAAATTGATCGAGTATGGAAGAATCCCTAGGTTGGAGGACTACAGTAAACGCATCTCGAGTATGAAACATAGTTACCTAGTCAAGGATGAGAACCAACGTCCAATTTCATGCCTAGACTAAGGCCAGAAAATGGTCGATGGAAGGACTATACCTATATGGAACTTGGTGCCTAAATTGCCATGCCAACATTCACTTAATCTCTAGTATTATGGACTGTTGCTAGATGGCCGCCCATGGTAACAGACATTTCTAGTTATGTGATAATAAAAAATAATTAATTACATTAGATTTAAGTAGTTTTGTTGGTCACAAAGCCCAAGTCTAACTGAAGGTGAACCTAAAGAGTCACACACAAATCATTGTAGAAGTGATGAAATTAATTCTGAAACAAACAAATTAATTTAATTGGATTAAATTAATGGATAATTTATTTGGATATTTCATTGGATGGATGAACCAAGAATTTAATTAATTGAATTAATTAAATTTTAGCTTAGCTGTTTAAATTAATTAGATTAATTTAAATGAGACTTGGACTAATTAATTAACAGATGAGCTTGTTTAATTAATGAATTGGATTCATTAATTAGTGGTAATGGTCTAGAAATAATTAGTTGGACTAATTATGTCTTTGGGCTTAATTAATAAGTTGAATTTATTAATTAGCTATATTTGGCTTGTATATATTTAATTGGATTAAATATTCACATGGACTTTTATTGGGTATTTTATCTATTTAGATTAAATAATAAACTTAATAGATTAATTATCGAACTTAATTTAATATTTTATACAAATTAAAACAAGTCCAATTCAAATAATCAAATCGTAACCGATTTAGAAAAGAGAATTAGTCATGTTGGGAATAGAGCCAAATGGGTGTTATGGAAGAGCCAACTAGGTTCTGTGTGTTTTGTATCTACTAAATGTCTTTGTGATAATTTGTAGTATATAAGTATGAAAATTAGATTTTCCAACACAACAATTCTCTCCTCACCTAGGACTCTTGGCTTTCTCTTTCTTTTTCATTCATTGAATTCTGGGTTTTGAGACCCTGCTTGATAGCCCACTGCCTTTGCTTTCCTTATGAAATGGTAGAAAGTCAAGTCATAAGTTCCATTATTGGACTAAGAAAGAGATTATTACCTTAAGGCCTTTCATTAGAGTAAGAGGTGCTTAGCGCTCTTTGCAAGAACCGCAGTTGGGGATAGGAATGAAGCCAATTTCCCTTACAAGAAGATCAATAGGATTGGAAGAGAAAGATGTCGATTCAGAAGGATTTCCGGTTACCTTATTCTTTCGAGTAAGCAAGCGCATTAAAGCCCCTTTTCAACTACCTTCTGATATGTTGGTGAAGTTTTTTTTCAGTATTCTCTATTTCTAAGATTCTACTTTTTTGGCAAAAGGTGTAAGCAAGTCGACATTTGCGTCGATGGTTACTCCTGTGTCAGACCACGAACTCTGTCCTTGAGCTTGTGGGTGCTATAAAAGACAATCTCCCGATGCTCTTAAGAGAGGTATGTGCCCTGGATAGATCGTCTACCCAAGGGTTGACTTTCAAACCAACCTAGAAAAAGCTCTTCCCACTATGCGGGAAGTACAGGAAAGTATGCTTCCAAGGCTGCTAAGAGGACAGGCAAGGGGGCCATGGCTAAAGCGTGCCTTCTTCCCTATGAGCTTGCTTCATGGCGAAACCTAGTTGTCTCCGTCCATGCACTAGGGGAAGAGTGGTCCCAAGGCGATCTTTGGGCTCCACGAGTCCGTTATGCGTTGGTTAAATGCAATAGGCTGTTCACACCATCAGACCTTGGATTGCTTTGAAAAGAGGATAGGACATGCTTTCGTCTAACGACCTCTTGGTCAGAGGCCCTGTTCTATTGAGGAGACCTATATTTGCCATAGGTAACTATCTTAACCTACAGCCAGTCCATGATTAGTTCGCGTCCTGCGGGATGATTTAATCAAATTTCCTAAGGGGACAAGAGAACATCGTCTGAGCCCTTAGATATGTTATTTGACGATAGAGATTGGGAACGAACCTCACATAAAGCAAACCAACTCCAGGGATTAGTTGAATGAAAGCGCTAGCTCATGGATGAGCGATCAGAGTGACTAATCGGCACAGAGCGAAAGGAGTTTTCTTGCTTGCCCTACTTTCCACTTGGAAGCCAAGCCAGCGCGGGGACAAAGGCGGTAGAGGGCGGTAGTAATGGCTGTTTCTCCCTCCTTCTTTAGGGAACAAGTCCTTGGCACAGATGGTACCGAACCCTACCTATTCGGAAGAAATGATTCCATCGATTCTCATTCTCAAGCTGAAGCATAAAAAAAGAGTACTTTTTAGAGAGCTACCTTCGCTGATGACAAAGACAAAGGGGCAAGGCATTTCCTGACAAGGAAATGTCCCACCAACAAATAGAAAGAAGGTTAGCCCGAGAAATTGGTTTACTAGAAATGTCCCACCAACAAATAGAAAGAAGATTTCATTGGCATGTGATAGGGCGGGGGTGGTCTAATTCAAAAGAAACTGATCTATGATGAAATTTCCTAATAAGTTAGGTTTTATGGTGATCGATATCAAGATGCTACGATAACTAGGGTCTTTCTGGGAAAGTTTTTCGATTATTCATTTTTTCCGAGCCTGTTGCAGGGACGGATCAAATACATCTAGAGTTCGCTTACTCAAGTAAGAGTTCCATCTATTTAAATAATTATAGGAGTCAAGTGAATAATCTTATCTTTTTAAAGCTATCGAGCTATAGGACAAGCAAAGTAAAAAGATCTATCCAGCAGGTATAGCAGGTTTACTAGCCATTCCATTGATCTAACTAGTTTGAATGCTAGTTTCCAGTGAAAAAATAGCATAAAAAGGATTTTCTATTACCAGGCGAGCTCTACACCTCGTTACGCTAATGCTTCACTCGCTCCTTTACCTGCGGTTTAAGTTGGACTCCCTAGAGATTTCTTTTCATGAGAGGGTGTAGGATTACTATTACTATAATAGGCTTATGGAGAGGTGCGCTAATAAGCGTCTGGAAGAAAATATGCTTCTCCTTTGGACCCTCTCTCTATAAACCAATCCTCTACTCGTACTCAGGCAAACAAACTTCCTTACATTCGCCCCTCTAGTTTCGTTTCATCCTTTCCCTTTCTTCGCCTCATTTCTTTTATAGAAAGCCCCAACGCTTTATTAATGGGCATTTTCGGGGAGTAGCCCGCTTCCCATTACTCAATAGGGCAATTCCTCGCACATAATTAAGGGAGCCATTGAAAAGTGACTAAAACACCAGAAACGACGACTACCAGAGCTAATGATAGAGGCAAGAACACTTTCCGGCCAAGTCCCAAATTAATTGATCATAACGATATCATCATGAATTTTCTCTCATTTTCTCCCTAGTTTTAGTTCTCCTTGGAGGATATTCAAGTCAAGAACTACGAAAAAATGATTTCACTAATTAATAGTGCAAATTGATTTTATTTTCTTCCATTGATCTAATTCTTTTGAGCAAGAGAATAGATCTACTTCCACGGGTGTGGTGTAAAATAGCTTTAGAGAGCTTCTATGTTGAATTCGCTCGTGGACGAATATGGTGGAGATTTGAGTCAACGCTTGAAGCCTCATGGTTATTTTTTGGTTCTCATATTTTTAATCCTTTACCACTAAACACGTGATGTTTTAATTTATTTTCTCTACATTTTAATAAACATCAAATTCCATAAAATGATCAAATGGTACGCCCTTTTGATCTGATTAATTTACCCTATTGGTTTAAATTACTATTTTTCCATGCTTTTGCCACGTTTCTGGGTTGATCCACAACCTTTCAGCGGTATTAGACTCCGACCCGGTGTTTGTAGTTCAGGATTTAACATGTATTATATGGCAAAAATATGTTAAATATAATTGTGATGTGAATACCCCTTAGAAATGAGGAAATGGTGGAAATTAAATATAATTATGATGTGAATACCTCTTGATGTTGTTGAATAGCCTATGTGGTAAAAAGAAAAGAGCTATGATGTGATATCAAAAGAGTTATGATGAGATGTGAAAAGAGCTATGATGTGAGAAAAAAACTATGATGCCAAATGAAATTGATGAGTCAGCGTGTTAAGGGGATTTATTGAACATTATATAATAAATGGGGAGATGGAGTTGGTGAAAAAAAATACTATATCACCTTCTGGTAAGCAGACTATGAAATGAGTTGTTTAATTGATTGTCTTGTTATGAGTTGACTATGTTAGATAATAAAGTTAGTTACATTGGAGTTAAATTGATTAGATTCTATACATGTTGCTCCTTTTGCCTTGTTTGGACTACATTGGATATACATATATAGATAACGTCAGTTATTTACTTGCTGAGTTACAAGCTCACTCCTCTTCAAAAGAGAGAAAAGTTACCTGAATCAACAAGGATAGATTGGGTCACGGGAGCTAAAGAGGTGGCAAAGGGGTCTAGAGCACTATCTACTACAACATCAAGATTCAGAAATGAAGGCTCTTCTCTAGATGGGGGATACTTGAGCTATGAACTACTCCTTGCAGGCCATTAAACGATATTGCATGAAGGGCCTTGCTATCTTAGTCATCTCCTGCTGGAAATCCATAGACTTCTTGTATTCTAGGAGGTGATTGGCCCAGTAAGCTTCCAAGTACCTCTTACCCTCCTTAGTGTCAGGAAACTCAAGCTTAGCCTGCTCGACTGCATTCCTAGCCTACTCCGCCTGAGTGGCTTCTTCTTTCTGCAACCTCTTCACGTCTTCTTTATTTGTTGATGGCTCCCGCAGCCTCCTTCTTCTCTTCCTTCAATTTGGCAATATCAGCATTTAAGCGCTCCATCTTATCCTCCAGTTTTCTCCTCTGGGCATCCTCCTGAGAGGCTGGAGGTGCCCCTTGAAGGAGTGAGAAAAACTCCTGACACAGAGAGGTCGCTTGAAACATGAAAAGAAAATCAAGAATTATCTCAAGAAGCAAGAAACCAAAAGGAGTAGGAGGATGTATCTTAATCAAATAAGTGGATATCATTCTTTCGAGCTCCTCCCAAGTGAAGGAGGCAAGGAGGTGTCTGTCCCCCAAGGGCAACATCCCCCTCATAAGCTCAGCCACCAAGCGGTCCTTCTCTTTCTCTTGCTCGACGGATTGGCGAATGTATAAACTCTCTGAGGAGGCATGGAAGGATTTGAGGAGGACACCTCCCTCATTGCAGAGCTAGTCAGTAGAGTGCCTAGGGCACTCATCTTCACCTTCTTTGAAGAAGCTCCAAGCGTGGACTAGGCTGACCTTTTTCCCTTAGATTCACTGGAGCGAAGGGTCTTTTTGGATGACCTTGATAGAGGGGCCCCTATTGGGCGACTCCTAGGGACATTATCACGCATTAATTTGCTGAACATAATATACTTTGCCAAAGAAAAGAATAAAATAGTTATAATCATGCATTTATAAAAGATAACACGAATCAAGAAGGATATACACTACCAAGGGACTCCCGAAATCCACCCGAGGAATCAGGCCAAAGTGTCCCAGGAGTCTTTCGTCGATCAAGGCCCGACAGAGATAAGGTTTCTTGCTTAACTCCTCCAGCAAGGAGGAGAGGGCAATCATCTTTTCACCAACATTTATAGCAGAAGGAGGGTTGTGTATCCAACGATCCGAAAATGTCCAAGAACGAAGAGGCAATATATAGAAAAGATTATTCTTCCAGCACTTTGGGGGATGGGGGGCAAGCAAGGACACCCTTCAACGGGGGGAAAAATGAAAACACTAGTTTCCGTATGTTTTAATTGAAAACATTGCAAAAGCTTTTACAGTTATAGGGGCACCATGTGAGCATAAACTCGTAAAAAAACTAGCTAAAACTCGAAAGAAATTGAGGGCTAGTTGATTTAAAGGCACCTTGAAAAGGCAAGGAACTTCAGCGTAAAAATGAAGGATAGGAAAGTGCAAACTTGACCTCGATTGTGCATAAAAGAAGCTTAGATAGTTTGGGGAGAGAATAGGGGCGAGAAATAGGGGAGCGGACATAAATAGTGAACAACGAAGTGATGTGAAATTCCTTTGCCAACTGGCGGATGGCGGCGAGTTTGAGATAGGAGAGACCCCAGTCCACCGGCCACTGGATGTCTCACTCTCCTCCTCTTCAAGGGAGGACCCCTCTTCCTAATTACCCCCCACCTTCTCCACCTCGGATGCCTCATCCAATAAATGACGGGCAACTATCTCCATCTGTCGCAGGCTCCACTTTCAGGCACTTAAGGGTTCCGATGAACCAGGGCCCATCCTCCTCAAAGTTGCCTCTGAGTGATTATTGCCTGGAAGAGTCTCCCTCACAAACCTCACGGAATCATCAGAAGACGCCATGGAGAGTTCAAAAATGAAGAAGAAAACTAAAGGCTGTGAAAGGAAGAGTTGCATAAGGATGAAAGAACACTTACAAGTTTGGAGGAAGATCCTTTTTCTTCAAGAATGTACGTTGTAGAAGGAAAAGATAGAGAGGGGAAGTTATACCTTGAATTAAAGGTGAGTGGGGGGTTGAACCCACGTTTGCCCCTGTAACCGCCTTCTATTGGGTTGTTACCCAAGACAACTGGTGCGTGGAGAGGGGCGGCTATCGTACGCCCCCCTCCAAGGCAGCAGTTATGATGCCTAGGTTTACCCCTAACCATCATTTCAATATTAACAAGGTGCAGGATGCTAAGCTCGAACTTCACAAAGAGGTGGGAGAAGAATAGAGATAGGGGGCACCCAAGAAAGATGATCCTCTCAAAATAGTAGAAGGAGAGCCCCCTCACATACAAAGGATCAACTACTTTAAGAAGGAGTCGACGGGTACACTCCTTCTTAGAGTAAGGGAAGACTGAATAATGCACATAGCCCAAAGAGGCCCAGCCCAAGAAGAGCAACATGGCCTAGGACCACCCAATAGGTTATCGATAGGCCCAAGATACCCCCCAGCCCTAGACGAAAGATGGAGGCCCAGGGCACCCCTAACTTAAGTGGATCCAAAAAGGGGAATCAACTCAAAGGCCCGCATTTGGCAATCTCCACGTGGTCGGTGACTAGCTTCCTAGTCGGCCGCCACATCAAACCATATCAGCCCTAGATATATAATGCGAATAAAGGAGGACTCCTTGGAGACCAGGATTCCTAGGCAGCTAGGACTCCCAAGAGATTGAGACCCCTTATCAATAAGGGGTCTCCCCCAATCAAAAGATACTCTATCATGACATGTTGAGCATTGGATAAAGACAAATCATGACTTATCTAATCACTCTTATCCTCTCACCTCGAAGATAAAGGAAGAAATAAAGACCCCCATAAGACGGGGGCATCCCTCTATAAATATAGGTTTGATCTCTCAGGCAGGGGACACTCTCTAGACTTATGAATACTCTTATCAACATTTATCAAACCATTATCTCCCAAAATTTCATATGTATTCTCATAATTTGATCATCATATCTCATTCTCTTAATACGTTTTATCTTTTACGGTTATTTCTTCTTAAACCCAGTACTAACTAGATTTAGGCATGTGTGACCAACATAATTAATTAAATTCAATTTAACTGATTATTTCTGATTAACCAATAACTAGAAATGGTCTGTTACCATGGTGGTCATCTAGTAATAGTCCATAGTACTAGAGACTAGGTGAATAGTGGTGTGAATATTTAGGTCCCTAGTTTCATACGAGTACGGTCCTTTTGTCAACCATCTAGGTCTAGGGCATGAAATTGGGGTTGATTCTCTTCCTAGATTAGGCATCTATACTTATAACTCGAGTCCTCATTTCCTCTACTAATTGACACTGAAAAACCTATTACATTCATTCAGTCATTGTGGCCACAGATACTAAGGTCTTAAACTGGTTTCAGAACTTATAGAAGATATTGCTTTCACAATCCTGACAATGGACGGATTCTTTCTTAGAATTCACCGTCCTCGCCACATACTTCGGCTGCTCTACACAAAGCTTATGATGACCATGTCTCACAATTCAGTTACCGCTCGCAATATCTAAGACACAGTCTTTGTGTGCACGTGCTGCCATAATTTCTCAAGTCCATTGACTAATCATGTACTATCAAAATTGGGAATCCAAGTCATACCAACCAAGCCCTCATAGCTTTCATATGATGATTCCTATAAGTCAGTTCAGTTAGCCAAATACCTTACCAACTAACCCGCAGAAATTGTATAGACAACATATATCTCTTGCCGACGAAACAAGGCTGCAATATGTACAAATCTCTATAGGACACTCAATACCCTGTCTCAAGACCCTCGAGTTGGAACGTTTCAAACTAACTCTCAAAAGTTGGTTTCATAACTGTCAACCTATGTGCAACCCAACTTTGCAAATTTAACCTTTCAGTCTGTGAGCTTTTGTTGCTACATTGAACCGCCATTAAATATAAGTAGTAAGCATATCAAAACTCTAATTCCTATTGATGAACACTTATTATATTCATCAGTATTATATTATTTTGATAAAGATTGACACACAGAAAACAGTCAATCCAATTAACTTTCTGATCACCTATTCTTGCAGAATCGTCCATCTCTAACTCCAAATGCACACTTAGCCTCAAAGGACTTCAAACGTTTCATCTAAATTTGTAACGTGATCACCAGCCTGTTTTTACTATTCAGTAGCATGTCATCTACGAACACATTTTGCAATCGTCTCTAGTTTAGGGTGGAATATCTTATCTACCAAGCATTAGTATGTAGCCCCTACTTTTTAAGTGCAAAAGGAATGGCCACATAACAAAATGTCCCAAAGGAGATAATAAAGTTGACCTGTTATGATCCTTGGGGACCAGCATAATCTAATGGTACCCACATAAAGTGTCAATCATGCTCAAGAGTTCACACTTGAAGGTGGAGTCCAATCATTGATCAATCTTTGGGAGAGGGTAGAAATCCTTTGCACAAGCTTTGTTGAGATCTCATAAATTTATGCACGTCTGCCATTTGCCTCCTGGCTTGAGAATTAGTACCACATAGACAGCCATTCAGGGAATTGAATTTCTTCTATATGTCCAGTTGCCAAGAGCTTATCTACTTCGACTTAGATGATTTTGTCCTTCTTGGGCTCGATGTGTCTCTTCTTATATTTCACTGTCTTTAGAGAGATCTATATTATGGTGATGTGTGATTACTTCAGGTTCTAATCTCTACAAGTTTTGAGGAGTCCAGGAAAATG
>NC_026148.1:4904214-4917493 GCF_000512975.1 Sesamum indicum | reverse complement strand
GCATTAGATCAAATCTTCTTTGATTTTCCCTTTCACTTGGGATCTAATACGAGTGGTCTTTTCAGAGTCTCCTGGTATCACTTCTAGGGTGAAGAGCTCCTCTGTAGGCTCTACTCTAGTAGGATATTTCCCGTTCGAATTTGCTTCTTCCAAGAGTGTAAGGTCTTTTCCTACTTTTATGGGATTCCTCCATAGATGGGTCCTCTAAGCCAGGCTTTTGTCCCCTTTGTACCGCCTCTACATAACACTTGTCGGATTGTAGATGATCTCCCTTGACCTCGCCTATCCCTTCTCGCATAGGGAATTTGATCTTTATGTAAAAAGTGGACACCACTGCTTGGAAGGTGTTAAGGGTGGGTCTCCCTAAGATTAGGTTGTATGCCGGTGGGACGCCCACCACTAAGAATTTTCTTAGACAAGCCCTTCTGATGGGCTCCATACCCATGGAGAGGAGAAGCGATATCATGCCCCAGCGCAAAGCAATATAAGGAGGTGCCCACCAGTTTCAAGGGGATATCCCCTAGTTGCATTTGGTCGTATGCTTCTCAGAATAAGATATCAATTGAGATGTCGGAGTCAATGAAAATTCAGCTTACTTCATAGTTAACTAAGGTGGTCATGATCACTAAAGCACAATTCTGAGATAATACCAACCCAGTCTTTTCAGCAGACCCAAATGGGATGATTGGTGCGTCCCTAATTGCCTCTATATCCATGATTTTATCTAGAACGACTCTCTCCACCTCCCATATTTGGGCCTTTCTTGCTCTATGTGAGTCTCCTCCCATAGGTCCTCTAGCAAACATGTGGATAACCCCTTTCCAAGGGGGATTAAGGTCCTTAAGGGCCCAGTTGCAGGGCTTGTGTCCAAAGATGTAGGGTATCTTCCCTAACGTTTATACTATTATTCCACAGATAGGCCCTTTGAGCCACTCTTTTGTCCCTTTTGTACCGCATTTACATAACATTTCTCCCTTGACCTCGCCTATCCTTTCTCGCACAGGGGATTTGACCACTGCTTGGTAGGTGTTCAAGGTAGGTTTTTCAGTAGGTCCTCCAACAATCATGTGGATAACCTCTTTTCCTGGAGAGATCCTTACTAGGTTCCTTCGAAGCCTTTCCCTTAGTATCTTCGCATTTCTAGTAGGAACCCATACCCTGAACCTCTTTTCAACAGAAGAATTCCTGCAGGTATCCATTTCGAATGAGCACCTCTATCTCATTCTTTAAGGGTTCGTTTGATTCAAGTGAGAGGAAAAGGAAAATGAAAGGGAGAGGGGAAATAAACCGGGGAGGGGGAACGAAAGAATAATAATTTTCCTTCAAGTTATTTGGTATAATTGAAAGGTTAGTAAATCTCAAATACTTCCACTTGTTTGGTACGAGAAAAATAGATTGAGAAGAAAATACTATTTTTTGTAATTTTATTGAATAACCCTTCTCTTTATAATTAGAAAATATAAATAAAAAATTATACTAATATAATTTTAGTATATTAAAAATTTAAAAACTTTATTAATAAAAATAATTATCAAATAAGAACAAGAATATTTTTTATTAACAAAAATATTCAGCATTAATTTCGATACAGTAGTTTTTCAGCGATTTTGTTATCTTTTATCTAGTTATTTATGTACCGTATTATCAATGGGAAGGGAAAAGAATTGGAGGAAAATTCTACATATATATATGGACAATAGAGTAAATAAAAATAAAATATATTTTTTTTTATCTTTTTTATCTAATGCGTTCACTTTTCCACCCAATTTTGGATGAAAACACAATTGGACCTCGGAGGGGTTTCATATACATCGACCCTCCATCTCTTCCCCCTAACCAAACACTAAACTATCTCTTATATATTCATTTTTACTTATACTTCTCTTATACTCCAACTTTTTCCCCATCCAAACATACTCTAAATGTCAACGTTCATCCTTAGTATGCCCATAATCATTATGGAAATAATAGTATTTGTCAAACTTGGGTCGGGTAGGTCCTTCTTTAGCCATCTGACCGAGGCTAACAATCATTTACCTTCGACTGCCATCAGTTCTTGCGTAATAGGTGCATCAAAGGGTGGTACATAGGGTACCCCATTTGGAACGGTGGGCTCTTGTCACAAAATTCTAGCCTTGATATTTGGAATATCCTTCCTCCTCGAAAACCTCCTTCTTTCCCCCGTCCTTCTGTCTTGGAAGTTTATGCATCCTCCATGTTGATATACTTTTTTGCTCGAGTTAAGAGGCCATCAAACCCTGGTGCAAGTTTCTTAGCCAGGGATTTGAAGAAGTCTCCTCCAACAATCCTTAGGAGAAGGTACAAGCCTTAACCTCTTAGATAGCTAAAGGCACCTCCAGTGCTGCCTTATTGAAGCAGTGTAGGTAATCCCTCAAGGACTCGCCCTTCTTCTGGCGGACCATGAAGAGGCTAAACTGATCTTCGGATGTCTTCTGTTTCTAGTAAATTGATGCAATAACAAAGAACAGAATTCTGAACTCCCAATTTCGCCAGCCGATCATTGGTTGAACCATTGTTTGGCTGCTCAAGAAAAGTGGTAACAAATACTCAACACTTTATTATGCCAGCTTAACAGTTTAAGAGAGTTACATTCTCGAATTGAGATAGGTGCTCCTAGAGAACCTAGGTGCCATCATACTCCTTAATGGTTGGAACCCGACAGTTTAATGAAAGCTCATCCAAAATGACCTCTTTAGTGAGGGGGATACCACGTTGTTCCTGCATCGGGACTTTCATCACATGATATTGGACAACTTGAAATCCCTTCTGCAGGCACTACAGCCGAGCTATCCACTGAGGGGGAACCTCCTCGAGTAGCTTCAAACGGTGGCCCTTCTCCTTAAAGGGAGCCAATAGCCATTGAGCCAAGGGCACTTCTCCCTCACTTGGTGTCTCCACAATTATGGAGCCACCACAGGAATTGAAGTTACAACCATCAATTGCAACTATACTACCAATGTGATTTTCTGGTACATAATCTCCAGCTGCTCAGGAGACAACCTTCTTAAGGAGGTGGTAGACGAAGTTCTATTATGCTGGGGCTGCGATAGCGGCTCGATAGGCCTGGAAAATCCTACTATCATAGGCCCAGTAGGGGCCAAGGGTGTCCCTGCCACCACCTAGAGAGCTTGGGCGTCACCAGATGTAGCACCCTCTAATAGTACTACGACTATATCTTCCCAAAACATTACACTTAAAGTAAACTCTGTTTATACATATAATTGTACACATAATTCAGTCCATGCATAATATATATATATATATATATGTATGTGTGTGTGTGTGTGTAATCTCATCATCAGCACTAGAGAATTTATCATCTCATCAACAAAATCATACGTGTGTCTAATATAGTTGTTATAATTAGTTCACATACCATATTTATCTTTAATTCATATTTATACAACCTCAAAAGGTGATTTTTATCTTTATTAACAGGTGCCGGAAAAACTGCATTTTGGCCCAACCTGACTGAAATAGAAGGTTTGGACCTAGTCCTCGGTTGGAAAAGATCTATATCTGAAAAATATTAGCAGGGGAGTGAGCCTGCAACTCTGTAAGTGAACAATCGGCATCACCTATACATGTGCATGAAGTATAGTTTCAAACAAGACAAACGAGCAACATATGTAGAATATAATCAACTTTAATTTCAACACTATTAGCTTTGTTTTCCATACGCAGTCAATTCATAATAAAACAATCAACTAAACTCCTCTTTTCCTAATCTACTTACCAGAAGGTGATATAGTATTTTCTCCACCAGCTCAACCTCATCATTCATTACATAACATTTAAATGAATTCTCTAGACATGCCACACAGGCTTATCAATCTCATTTCGCATAATAACTCTTTCAATTTGCATCAAAACTCATTTTTATATTACATTATAACTCTTTTCACATCGCATCATAGCTCTTTTCATTTCATCTCGCCACACAGGCTATTCAACAACGTCAAGGGGTATTCATATCTCAGTTATATACAATTTCCATCACTCACTCGCTTCCACATAATAACCGTCCTTGTAAGCAACTAATAACGTAAAACCACATCTCAACATATATTCATTTGCAAATCCTAAGTACACATTATTCAACAAATAGAATATTCAAGTATTTTCTCATTTCACTTTCACAATATAATCATTCAAATTAAATCACCATTCTCTCATACAAACCAAAGTAGGGTAATTCTAGCACGAATCCCAAAATTACATAAAAGTAGTAACACAATAAATGAAATATATATAGATAATACTAATTATTTACTTACCTTACTTTCACCAATTAATCATTTATCTTAAACCATCAATTGATCATATTCTTCTCATAGGTTATCAGCAGCACAAATCATATCTTACAATAAAAGTAATAACAAGATAAAAGGGACTCCTATAAACGACACTAGTTATTTACTTACTTCGATCTTAGAGCGATTTAATTAATAGAAAGAAAATTCTCCAATCCCCTACTTTATCCCCTTCCCCTATAATAAGTTATAATCCATATAATCAATATATATATATATATATCAAGAATAACGTAATTTTAAAATAAAATAATAAATATTATTTTTGCAGTTTCCAACAATCTTTAAGTATTTTATTTCTATAGAAATACAATGTTCGTTCCGCTATTCTAAATAATTAGACAATGTAGACTTCCTAAAAACATACATAGTTTGTCAGTTGCCTTATAAAAATATATCTTATTAAACCCCTCATCTTATTATAGCTATTATTCTCAGTAGCAATTTTAGATTAAATTATCTCAAAATTCTTATATTCCTTTCTAATAAATATCACATTTTCAAATATAACTTTATAATATTTCTCAAATATAATTTTTTGATATCCTTAACTATTTTTCATCAGTTTCTCACTATGATTTAAATTAATTAAACACATACTCATATAATTAAATATTTTATTAATCAATCCGATTAAATTGAATAAATTATTTATAGAAATAATTAAATATAATAAATTAAACAATTTAAATCATTATTTATACCATCCCCAATTTAAGTGAGACTGCCAATCGCTAATTTATAATTACTCAAAATCATAGAACTTTCTGATTACATATTAAATCGAATAGTATAAATTACATTTAGTGAAAATACTAATTAAATAAAATAATAATATACATTAATACTAATTTAATTATACTTTTCCCTTACCTCACTTTGATTTATTTATTTATTTATTTTTTAAAATTTATTTTTCAAATACTCATTACGTCCCTTATTTTCTTAATTTATATAATTTACTCCCAAATATTACTAATGAACTTCAATCTTATCCATTCAAATTTTAATATATTTGGATTTCAAGTTATAATTTTTTTTATTAATAAACTATATTTATCAAGAAAAAAAAAATTCTCTCTCTAAAAAAATGGACACCCCAAAAGCTCTATCTTCTCTTTCACACACTAATACACCACAAAATACACACACTCTCGAAATTTCCGTCGGCCAGCAAGGTGGGAGACGACGGCAAGTCGTCGGAGTACGTTGCTGATGAAGGGGAACCAAGGGAGTTTGCTGGTTATAATGGAGAAGAACCCCAACTCGCCATGGAAGAAGAAGACCCGGCCTCCACTGTTCCGGCGACCGAAGGCGACTCCCATGGCAGCCCAAGGTCTGTGGGGGTGGAAGGAGCGTTGGTGATGAGAAATGGTGAAGAAATGGGCGGTGAACAGCCGGATCTGGAACTGAGGTCTCGCGCCGTTAACAATGACGGAAATCTGTCTTCGTCTCCACGCGACTTCAACTTGGAGGAGTTCCTTACTCTCGCGAACAAAGTAATCGACCATGGCGACTCACAGGCTATGGATGCTCTGAAGGATTTGAAACGACGTTGGGAGGCTCGATTTGGGATTGGGAAGTCGCGGTTGCCGGCGAGAGCTTGAATGTTGATGACCACCCGTTTGCTTGCGAGTTGAAACAGGCATGCCGGAGACGTACAACACTGGCGACGACGATACTAGGGACTGGAAGCAGTGATTTGGCAGCGACGTTCCAGCGTCGACCGGCTGTGCGTGGGAGAATAATTACATCTTCTCCGCCGGCGACTTTGCACAGCAACACCGCAAACCAGATCTCGCCGGCGACTTTGCACAGCAAAAACGCGAACCAGATCTCGCCGGCGACCGTTGTAATTCCGACGAAGGATGACGTGCACAATGTTGCTGACATGGATGCCTCGGTGGACAACGTCGGAGCTGATGTGGCGGGGCATGTGAGTGACATGGAAGCTTACTTGGAGCATACTGGTGACATCAGCCCTAGTAGGGCTGACATCATCGCTGCTGCTAGGGCTGACATTAGCAATTACATTGATGTTGATGTCAGCAATGGCACAGGCGCATCTAGGGCTGATGTCAGCGATTACACAATCAAATCTAGGGCTGATATCATCGATGACACAGGCAAAGCTAGGGCTGACATCAGCGCTGACACATGCAAAACTAGGGCTGATGTCAGCAATTCTGTGGAAAGAAAATAGGCTATTCATGATGCTCCTGTTCAAACGGGATTGTACGTTGGAAATATCCCGTTGCATGCATACCCGGAACCGATCATTGACGACAAAATAGCGCATGCATTTAATCATTCAACCCGAAAAACCTTATCATTCATTGCCCCAACAATGCAAAACGGAGAGGTTGTCGTTCGACCTTCCTTCGATGCGGTACGTAATGGGTCTAGACGTTGGAAATCTACTGCAGTTGGCTATTTCTTGGGCAAACGGTCATATTATCATCACCTTAAGGAGTTTGCACATTCAGTCTGGCCAGCACTACGGGAGGTAACAGCGACCACAAATGGATTCTTCTTTTTTCAGTTTAAAATAGTTTTTGATATGGAGGAGATAATTGAGGGAGGCTCGTGGCTGTTCCAAGGGCAGCCGATAGTACTTCAAAAGTGGGAACCGGGGATGGCCATGAGAAAGTTGAAGCATACACAAGTGCCCGTCTGGATTAAATTACGACACCTTCCGATGGAATTTTGGACGACAGAAGGATTGAGTACTGTAGCGAGTGGTGTGGGGAAGCCCCTTTACCCCGACGCGATTACAAGAGCATGCACGAGACTGGACTTTGTTCGTGTATGCGTGATGATTGATGCCACACAAAAGTTGCATAAACATATTATTGTCATGGCACTTGATGAAGAAGGAGGGGAGACACCTTGCAAAGTTGACGTTGAGTACGAATGGCTCCCGCCAAAGTGCACAATTGCAAAGTTGACGTTGAGTACGAATGGCTCCCGCCAAAGTGCACAACGTGCATGTCATTGGGACATTCGGTTAAGAATTGTGCAGTGAACAAAACCCACAAACCGACGAAGCCAGCAGTAAATGTGTATGTGCCGAAAGTCAATGTACTACAACCACAACCCCCGACTAAGGGACGTAAGACGATGAAACCAGTGGTTGAAGATATAACCAAAGCAGATGCGGGTGATAGACATGTGGACCAGAACCACTCCAAGCAAGACGAGAGGGGTAAGGCAATTGTTATTTATAATGCCTTTGACGCTTTGCACTTAATTGATGACGCAGATGAGCATTGAGGGGGTCCTAACACAAGCAGCCCCATGTACAATGATCCATGTTGAACATCATTGTGTGGAATGTCCGCGGGCTGAACAAACGAGACCATCAGCTCGCTTTGAAGGACCTGGTCTCTGAATACAAGTTACACTTCCTAGGCATTCTTGAAACTCGTGTTCGTTTGAATAATGTCATGCATATTCAATCGTTTTTACTTCCACATTGGAAATGGTTTGTCGATTATTCTTCTGTTGGTAATCGCATCTGGCTAGCTTGGGATGAGAATGTTGTTGATGTCCATATCTTAGACTTGGCAGATCAGTTTATTCACTGTCGGGTTACTAATATGGCTGTCAATGAATCTGTTATTATCACTGTTGTTTATGGGGCATCTGAGGTGATTGATCGTCGGAATTTATGGACTGCACTGGAGACGCTCGCTCAGCAGTGCTCTAACATCTCGTGGATGGTGGGAGGGGATTTTAATGCAGTATGTGACCTTAACGAAGTATGTGGCATCTCAGGAGATATAAAGATGGCCACCGAAGAATTTAATGCCGGTATTCTGGAGGCGGGGCTGATCCCACTTCCTATGCAAGGTGAATGGTATTCTGGAGGCGGGGCTGATCCCACTTCCTATGCAAGGTGAATGGTTCCCGTGGCATAATTACAGTACGTCTATAAGGAGTTTATGGAAACGGCTGGATCGGATTCTTATTAATGACCGCTGGCTGGCAAGGTTCCCGAGCGCATATTATCACAACCTTACACCACGGACATCTGACCACTCACCACTGGTTTTACATGGGGATATACAACAACATAATGGAGGCATGTTTCGATTTGATAACTATCTTGCCCATTCACCTGAGTTTATCCACAATGTGCAGAACATCTGGCATCATGAGATTGTTGGTATTCCTATGTATGCTGTGACACGTAAACTAAAGGCACTTAAACCAGTCTTTAGACTACAAAGGAGCAATAAGGGAGATTTGACGATGAATGTCCAACTAGCCAAAGGTTTTCTTGATGAGGCACAACAGTTGGTGAGCTCTGACAGACAAAATGAGCTCTATTTACTTCTGGAACATTGCTGTCGAATCGTTTATGCTAAAGCGGCAAAGCTTAAAAAAATTATGTTGCAACAGAGAGCTAAGATGCAGTGGATGAAACATGGAGACCAATGTTCCCGGGTTTTCTTTTGAAAGATCGCTCAGAGAAAAGTTATAAGGAGAATCCTGCAGATCAATAAATGAGAATGGAATCACACATACGGATCAAGGGGAGGTCGCCCATGAGTTTGTCTCATACTATCAGAACCTCTTACGAGGCACCAGACGACGGCTATCAATGGATATTCATTACCTTAGACCATGGGCAAGGCACTGTATCACAGATGAGGAAGGTAATCAATTACTTCTTCCATTCTCGGCGGATGATGTGAAGAAAGCAGTGTTTGATATTGCTGAAGACAAGGCACCGGGACCTGATGGTTACTCGTCAAGGTTTTATAAGGCGGCTTGGCCTGTGGTGGGGGAAGAAGTTACGAGGGCGGTACTAGAATTCTTTTCTACCGGAAAACTTCTGAAGCAGATCAACTCCACGATCTTGGCTCTGATCCCAAAGGTACATACTCCTATATCGGTTAATGATTTTAGACCGATTTCATGTTGCAATGTCTTATACAAGATCATTGCGAAACTACTTGTCCAACCAATTAGTCTGTTGCTGGACAAGATAGTTAGCCCCTGTCAGACAGCTTCTATTCCGGGAAGAAGCATTGGGGACAACATTATGTTAGTCCAGGAATTATTCTCGAGATATAACCAGATGCACCTACCTCCGAGATGCGCACTTAAAGTGGAATTAGGAAGGCTTATGATACGGTGGAGTGGTACTTCCTATTAGCAGTTTTGCAGTTGTTCGGGTTCCCACCTACGTTCACAAGGTGGATTGAGGAGTGTATTTCCACGACATCATTCTCGATTGGGCTAAATGGAAAACCCCATGGGTTCTTTTCTGGAATGAGAGGATTACGACAGGGAGACCCACTTTCCCCTTATCTATTTGTTCTTGTTATGGAAGCTACGAATTGAACAGGACATGCAATTAACTTATCATTGGAAGTGTGAGAGTTCCAAGATTTTCCAGTTAGGATTTGCAGATGACCTCCTCCTCTTCTACAGAGCAGACTTTGACTTTGACTCCATCAGATTTTTCAAGGAGGGACTGGACTGGTATGCGGAGTTGTCTGGTCTTCGGCTGAATATTCATAAAAGTCACTTAATCATTTCACGTTCGGCTCAAGATTTGAAAGACCAGATGTTGGGGATTTTGGGCTTTCAGGAGGGCCACCTTTCAATGAGGTATCTAGGTCTTCCCTTAATCACTTCTAGGCTGTCTATCTCTGATTGCCAACCGCTTATTTCAAAAATTGATGCACGTATTAATGGATGGGAAGGAATTTCGTTATCATATGCTGGAAGGGTACAAATCATCAAATCTATGTTTTCTGCATTGAGTTTATATTGGGCATCGGCGTTCATATTACCTAAGAAAGTCATCAATGAAATTGAAAAGAGGTTGAGGATTTTCCTATGGAAGGGTACGACGTCCAGTGGTTATGCCAAGGTAGCCTGGAAAGATGTGTGTCGACCGACGGATGAGGGGGGACTTGGGTTCAAGGACATCTCTACCTTGAATCGCGCATTAATGAGTAAGAAACTATGTGATGTTATCCGGTGTGACAGGACATCCATATGGGTTCAGTGGCTTTACCAAGACCGGTTACGTGACACATCAATTTGGACTGTCCGTGAACATGGAGGTTCTTGGGGATGGCGGAAAATGCTCAGGCTTCATCCTTTCCTTCGCTCTATCGTAAACTACCGGATTGGAGATGGAGGGAGATTCTATATTTGGCAGCACCCGTGGCATCACTTGGGACCATTTATCGAGCAGTTCCCTCGTGGTCCAAACCATCTTGGTATCAAAGAATCAGCAAAACTCAGTTTGGTGATTTCAGCATGCAATGGCCTCCCATCACGGACTTCAAATGTTTGGAGATCACACATAACCTCCCATTTATTTTTGGAGGTGAGGATCGAGTGGTGTGGAGAATTGACGGAGGGCAGCCTACTACTCAGGCCCTCTACCGATTATTTGATCCCCCTGTGCTGAAAGTAGGATGGTCGTTGCTACTTGCGGGCTCATTGAAGATACCTCGTCATTCGTTCATTTTATGGCTCGCAATACTTGGCAAACTACCATCCACGGATAAACCATAGCTATCTAATCTTGGAGCGTGCATCTTGTGCGATGAGGGAGCTACGGAATCTCATTAACACTTATTCTTCCGATGCAGATATAGTCGTCAATGCCTACTTGAGATTCGTAGACGGATTCGATTTCACTGGCCCAACAGGGATTGGACAATGGATATTGAGTGGGCAACGCGGAAATGGAGAGGTAAGCACATTGTCAATATCGCGTACCGTACACTACTTGGAGCATGTGTCTACCACATATGGAGGGAAAGAAACTTGAGGAGATTTGAACACACTGAGCGGACACCAGCCACTTTGAGCATCCTGATCACTAATGATGTCAAACATAGGATTCTGAGTGTCAATTTACCTTCATCAGTCAGTACACGAGCATTGTATAGATTATGGCGTATCCCTTGGGTTGAGAGAGAAACCAATTGAAGAACACATGTTGTACTGTACCATTACTTATATTAATGAAATTTACATTTACCCAAAAAAATATTTATCAATTACTCCCACAATTATGTATTAAAAATTTGTGAATATTATACCAGATGTGTCCAAGGCCTTTTGTCCAGATTGTTATTTGAGGTTTCATTAATTCTTACGTTTTAGTTCTACGTTCCCACAAATGGTGCCACTAGATGCAACTATAAAGTGCTCATTAAGAAAGTTTTCGAACTTGAAATCTTTCAGTCAAATCTTTAGCACGCCTACAAAAGAGAATCTACACTAAAGATTTTAGCACTCTATAATCAAGTTAGTAATTAATTATAGAAAGATAAATTTCAAAAAGAATAAAATAGCAATGAGTGATTAGAGAATGAAATAATAATTTTGCTAAGATGAATGCTTGAGTAATGAGTTGATATATGTGCTTATGTTAAAAGAATGCTACCCATACGTGAGGGGAAGGTTGGACATGGATATGTCTCCTCAAGATCTAAAGGTTGTTGGCAAAGATATCTAAAGAGTCCTAGCTGTGAGGAAAACTTTTTATGGGATAAGCTTCCTGAGAAATATCCTCCGAGATCTGAAGAGACAATTTTTAGTGTAAACGATATCTAGTTTTTGTCGTTTATGTGGACGCTTGCTCGCCCTCAAAGCAAATGATCTCGTACCACCATGAAGGATGGCCGAGTCAACACCAAGTGCCTTGGGCTCATAGTCGTGGATTGTTGTCCATTCCCCAAAAGCCCCAACACAGGATCCAACCCATGGAGGGGTTATTCCTTCTTGGGCCCTTTGCACCTCAAGGGCACCACACCATATCTCTGGGTGGATTGGATCTCCAAATGGGTCAGGCATTATTTGAGTCGAGCGTATTATTTGTATATGAAGTAAGATATACAATTTAATGTATTTTATACTAACGTAAAGTAAATATATTACATTAAACTTGTAAAAATACGTATATATATATTTTTTTTCAAAAAATATAGCCAAAGTTATCTTGAAAGTTTCATAGTTTCACAGTGGAATCATTGTTTGACATTTTATCAGTGGTATCTCCTATTTGAGCATTCACACTCCCACGAAAAATAAGTTAGATTGCAAGAATAAGAATTTACCTCTATATCGGGGGTGAAAAGAAAATGCAAGATTTCTTACAACTTCAGGGGCTTATAGAGGTTCTTTAATACAGAAATTCAATTGAAAAAAATAATAAATAAATATGAAAGCAAGAAGATCCAAGAAGACAAGGGAAAAATGGACTAATGAATTGCTACAAACTCCTCCAGAAAGGGGAAAAATCTTCTTTTCCTTGAAGATTTACTCTAATCTACAACGTCCAAAACTTCTCATTCCATCCTTTTTCAAGTACATTTTTACTCCACGAGAAGACGTGAGTTGATTTGGAGACCTTGTCCGGCGGACATGCTTCGCAGTTGATGTCTTTGTACCAGCTGCTTGATGTGAGTGCAACGAGTCAAACTTATACACAGTACGAGGTGATCGTTTCAATATCCAACGACCAGAGTCGAAAGAGTGGAACATCATTTTCTCACAAATGGTTTTTGGCATACTAGTAGGCGCTCATCGCTGCCATTTTGAAGATCAATCACCCGGGCTTCCCAGCGAAGCCGTGTTGCTAGTGTACGTGCTATCTCTACAGGACCAAGCTTATCAGAAATTATAATCCACCCCTGCCAAGAAGCCAGTCTCGCATGTCACATATCGAGAGAGACGCATTGAGATGGAAATATAAAAGATGGACAAGAAAGAAGATGATAATATGCAGCAAACTCATTGAAATAATTGTGAACATTGGAGCATCTGAATAAGAGTTTGGTGAAATATACCTCAGGCCGTAGAATACGGTCCATCTCAAAAAGTAAATCAATGATACTGCACCTCCCTGAAGCAATGTGTGACAGAAGTCCCTTGGCATGAAGCATGTCGTATGTCCGGGGGTATGT
>NC_026148.1:4901203-4904204 GCF_000512975.1 Sesamum indicum | reverse complement strand
GTACAAAGAACTGTGATTTCAGCACTCCCAGAAAGGAAATGGAATAGTGCTAGACTTGGCAGTTGACTAGATGAGTAAAAGGAAAAGCAAAACATTAAAAACCAAGGATATCACTTTCACGGGGTGGCATAGAGGGAAGAATAGGCATGATTTTTAGCATCTCAAATGTAGAAACTGAACAAGCCATGATCATCCATCATGCTGAACAAACTTCAGTCCAGAATGTGTCTCTGAAGTTATTTTATACATTAACTTCGGGTTTAATGAATCAACAATTTATGAAGGTCAAAAAGATGAATTGAAAGATTCGAAGATACTGGTGTATCATCACAGACAAATTCTGACCTACTAACCCCCCTTTCCCCCCAAAAGGAGAAAAAAGACCAACGATGATGCGAGCTGATGTCTCTGGTCATTTATACCACATCCACGTAGAAAAACCTAGTTAAGAATATGCCCTTTCCAATCTAGAACTTGAGAATCATTGTAAGAAAGGAACACATCATATGCTATGGAACATAATTCAAAAACAAACAATAAGCCTTCAAGAGAAATTGCCAGTACTTGAAAATATTTCTGGAAACAAGAACAGAGGCTTATTTTTACTTCAAAAATACACAGTAAGAAAAGGCCAAATGAGAACTAAAATCATACCAGTCATGCAGGACACCGGCAAAACCTTGATCAAGAATGACTGGAAGGGTATTACGTTCTCCTAGTGGCACAACGTTCATCACCCACACAGACTTCTTAGCTTCCAGTAGAGCAGTATTTAAACCTCCATAATGAGCACTCATGTCCATAACATTTCGAACCATATTGTATGGAGGCATAGGATCTTCATCACCAGGCCTCTTCGGATGGTCAGAAAAAATCAAGGGAGAAAGCAATGACCAATAATTTCTTAAAGTAGATCTCCAGAAGTCCAAGTCTTCAGAGAAATCTTCAGGATTAATTCCTGTTTTCAAATTGAATATAAACTAAGCCATCTGCTTTGCGTGTTAAGATGGCAGGGTCTACACCAATACAGCTAAGCAAAACTTGTAGGACTTTAAAGTTTACATACCATGGATTATAAGCTCTGCAGAACTCAAAGAACCAGAAGACCTGTTCTGAATTGGGATCCAACGCTTGCTGATCGTCCCACTTACACACTGAGCAAGTGGTTTATAGTATGGTAGGCTGTCTTCCCCATCGCAAAGGGGGAAAGTGCCCTGCCTGCTAGAATTAAGAACCAAAAACATTAAAAGAAATTTAGCGGATAATGGTGGAAGTATGATAGTGGGTGGAGAATGTAGTGCAGGAGGGAGAGCAGTTCATGGGTGGGGTTTCAGAGAGAACGATCAGGCATAAGTAACTAGTCTTACCTGGAAACATAGCATCGAGAATCTGTTGTTTTCTGCCAGATGAAAGTCTCCTCTTGCTGCGCCACAAGATTCCAACAAAGTTTCTGAGTGAATTCCTCAAAAGGAGTTGGAATTTTTCCTTTGCTTGCTCGCTGCCTGCTTCTTGGTGATGTTAAAACAAAGTACCCTCCAGGCTTGAGTACCCTGTCAACTTCTATAAGAAACATCCCACCTGACACAGAAACACATCATTAGTCCAATGGAAAGTACAAAACTAATATTATGATTGTCCTGCTTCAGTACTATCTCAGAAACAGCACAGCCCTCACTTCCCTCATCAGTCTGATCTTAACAGCCCAAAAATGTACAGATGAAGGCAGACAAGAGGTTTCCTGTTCTGGGGATGTTATGCTGGAACTTTCTTGTTTAGTGAGTATAGAATAGTTAAGTTTCTTCTTTAGTAGAGTACATAACAACATATAACTTCAGAGAAGAATTTACAAAGACAGTGACTTATGAAAAGACTGGACACCACTGATACAAAAACGATAATTATTATCTCTGTACAAGTTACAAACTAATTCATTTAATGACAAAATTCAACCGACTCTTATTTATTGGAGCGGCCTTGACAAAATATTTTTCATGCCTTCAGTTGAGTATCTTTTATTATAACACAAACTAGATCCTACGGCTATAAAGCATAGCTTAAGCAATAAAGGTGGAGCTGTCATGCAATCAAGAAACACATGATTATTTTTTAACAAAATGTTTTACTTTGTTTGGCATTGGGAAAACACAGAAAAGGCAAAGCAGGAATCCATAGCAGAACAAGTACAGCATTCATGGTGTTTTTCTTTATTGCATTTTAATGAACTTGACTTGATCATTACTTGCAAAAATAAATATCAATTAAGTACTCACAATACAAAAATTCAAACCACCAACCTGACTTCACCTTATCTAGATTCTATAATGTATTGAGTGTAGACTAATGTTTGTGAGGTGAACCACTGTTACATGCAGGCTTACGGTTCCATAATGCGCATTATTATTAAACATGATGTAATGGAGATTATTTGGTTGTGACTGAATAGAACACCCACAGGAATTGTAAACCACATCAACAGTCATTAGAGAGAACTTCAACCACCAAGCTGCAAACTAATACATGATAAGGACATAATTGCACTTAAGGAAATACACATAATTTATGGTTCATCCAACAAATTAAAAGCTACTACTTTTCATCTGGCCACAATAATTGCATAAAACGCCCTCTTCTGTCTTTCCTCCATCTACGTAGAATCACATTAAAACCAAAGAGCTCTCATCTCATGCTAAGCAAAGATTTGCATCAAGAATATCACAACACAAAGGGAAATGACCAAAGTCCTAGACCAACCAACGGACGTACCTTTGTCATCCCAGAAAATGCCGCACTGAGTGCAGTGAACCATGTCATATGATAAGGATGGAACTGGCAATTGTCTTGATATAAAGTTGCCAATGATTGCTGGGAGACCTCTCTCAAGGGCCAGCTGAACTTGGCTACCAGTTGATTCATATGCTGCCATACAAATTGCCATCAGCTTAAGTGAAAGCAAATGCGCGCCAAAGCTACCAAACCCACAGCCAATATCTAATACATTGCG
>NC_026148.1:4876831-4901094 GCF_000512975.1 Sesamum indicum | reverse complement strand
ATAATAAATCCTTCAAATTCAACTGACCTGATTCATAATAGCTGACTTCCTAAATTAAATAGATGTATACACCAGTTCCAAGAGCAAAACAAACTTAAAACAAGCAGTCACTTCTAATCAAGAGTCTCAAAATCAAACATGACAATGTCAGAAACCAAGTGAGATGGCAAAGAAAACTTACACCAGCTTCACGAAATTCACTATCACTTCCTAATCCTATCATCTCAGCAATCTGGTGAGAATAATCTTTGACGCCATCAATCATCTCATCGTCCGAATGGAAAGAAATTTGATTCTCTTCCAGCAACATTAGCCTATAGAAGTTACGATATTAAACAATAAGAAATAGGTTTGAAAACTTTTCCTCCATACTGGAGGCATTGTGTATGTGATATGTGTAACTGCTTAATGGATAATCAATTTTAACTGAAGAGGCCCAAATCTAAGTTTTCCAATTAAATTCAAGAAGAATTACCTTTTCGTCATACTTCCGGATGAAAGGAATTGGTCTTTGCTCAACTTCACATTCCCACTCCATATAACATCCCTACCACTTGGCCAAGTCAATGGAATCTTGTAATCCTTAGGGGGCCGAACCAAACAATACTGTTGATCTCGTGATACTTCACAATGACGATCAAACTCCTCCCCATCTTTAAAACCCACAAGAAGATTGGCAGAAACATTGTAGCAAGGAACATAGTTCTCCTTCTCCCTCCCGCAAAGATCAAAATCCTTTAAGCGATTGGCTCCTAAATTTTTCAATTCCAAATAATCACTCACTGCCTGCTCTTTCAACCTTCTATAGTTCGAATAAATGTCGGGTCTCGCAGAAGCAGTCACAGAATCAAATGCATTGGAAGAAGAAGATCCCAACAGAGCGATCAAAACTAAGGCACTAACGAGACACACAAGCAACCAGTGGACCCGTGGTCTAGGGCCAACAATCAAAACGAGTTTATTGTACCAAGAGCTTCTCATGTCCACTTTCTGTGATAATCTTCAATATAAATGCAGAAGATACCCACTCGCTTTGGGCTATTGCTCCACCAGCAATCTCCAATATCTTTGAAAATGGAAACCAATCATCAAATATAATCTCCCGCATATAATAATATGACCAAAATCCCAACAATCTCAGCTGGCCTCAGGAAACGCCAACTCTCGAGCATCCACCAAACCACAAAATCAGCAACTTCCTCATTGTATCACATGACCACACTATGAATCACTCAGGATTTACAACATAAGAATCCGATCCTTGATAAGAATTCAGATCACAAGAATCTCCTCCTTCAAGCCTATACACACGTCACACATCAACTGCCACACTAAAGCCAAATTACCCGCCAACAAATTCCGACCAACAACAATGCCGAGTCCAACAAAAACAGAAAAGCCAATTCCTATCCCCCAATCAATCTGTCAACCAACTACTTCTCACGTAAAACAACCAAAGCCTCCAGATCAAATCAAACCTGCATTGCAGCATCCAAACAAACCAACAAAACAAGTCACAGCAAAAAACACTCAAAATTGCCAAAAAAAATAAAAATCACTTAGATCTCAAACTCAGATCAGATCCGCAACAAATTCCAACAAAACACAATCAGCATTACCACAAAAAAACAAAACCACAACACGCCCCCCCAAAAGAACACGTGAATAATTAGGGTTTTTGCTCACCGGCAGTTGAAAGTAAACAGACCACGCATCCACGTCGGCTAATCAGCAACAGAGGTTCGGATTCGCCATTGACATCTAGAGAGAGAAAGTTCTGAGCAGCTTTTGGGGAGCGTGGGTTCTCTATAATTGGGAAAAAAATATAATGATTACTTTAATGCCTCCCTGGGTTTTTACATTATTTATACACACACACACACACAAACACACATTCATTTATTTATGTGTAAATTGCATAGCGGAGCAGGAATTCCAAATGGCGTGTGATTCTGAGATCCAATCTCCGTAGGCTCGCAAATTGAGAGAAACAAAAACGCAAGCCTCATTTATTCTTGATAGGAATAATTGTGTTCTTGCCCCCCAACTTATTGCTTTTTACACTCTTCCCCCTCAATTTCTTCTCCTTTTGTTTCTCTTTCCCCCATACTTTTCGGAGCCTTTGATGATCCCTTCTAAGCTGGAGAAGATCAGATTATTGTTTGAGACAAGACAAGAAGAAGGGTTTGATACAAATTAGGATTTTTTTTGTGTAAATGAGATTAATTAGGTCTTGTGTTAGTACAATTAATAATGCTATATGTCCTATTAATGTTGTTAATCAATGAGATTTGATTCCCTATTTGGCTTTATTACATCATTAATTATGTTTCATGTCATCATGTGGATAGGAATTATTAGATTTTAATGAAATAAACCCACTATGAGAAGTTGTATGTTATATCATTTATTAATCCCTAATTACAGTAATTTACCCTGTGAAATTATAAATGAGTAAATTACTTCCTATATAAAAAAAATTAAATTACCTCCCTGTATTTTTTTAAATAAAGCAATTACATCCCTCGTACAATTCCATGTAGTTCAAGTGCTTTTTCTTTATTTTTTTATTTTTTTTAATTTCTAAATATAAGGTTATATTTATAACTTTATCTAATAATGATTGTATCTAACTTGAATCTAAAGTTCTAATTTAACTGGTTGATCAACGGTACAAATTTTATTTAATTTCAATCCAAGGTTAAAATTTAAATTTAAATTCTAAAATATATATATATAAATTGATATTTTATTCTTCAAATTCACCAAAAAAAAAATGCAATAGACGACGCGCATGCATTACGCCGACCCATCTAAGAAGGTAATTTGATTTATTTATTTTTTTCTATAGGGGATTGTTTGCATCTTTCTCAATGTAATAGAAAAAACAAAAAAAAAATGAAATGTAGTTATGTTCTTTTTAGTGAATTGATTATAAGAATTATAACATTGATCCGAATCGAGGTCCACTTACGCTCGAAGGGTAATATAGGTGTCGAACTGGGTGAGAGTATACTTGAGAAAAACATCACACATGGGGCTCATAAAGAAGTACTCAATCAAAGACTATGTAATGTTTAAATCAATTCGAATTCAAAGAATCAGAACACATAAATTACACGTAATAAGTCATACCTTTATTACGACAGACGGAAGTATTTATAAACGGCTCAAATGTCAGTATAGTATCTACGTGGTAGAATCCCTGTTGTTTGTATGTCTTAAGATCAACAATTCTTTTAACAAGTTGAATCGAATCAATTTTCGATAAACTCAACTAAGAAAAATACACAAATCCCAATTCTCTATGGGTACTTTTGCGTGTAAAAATTACACCATATTTCAATCGCGAACATTTGAATCAACAGATATCAATTAGTAATAAATTATAATTAACTCAATCCAAACTCCAACATCATTATTTAATAAAATTCTTATAATTGGATTTTATTTTTATTTTATAAAAAAAAAAAAAAGAAGAGGACTTGAGGTATGGTTTGCATGTGGAAACATGATTAGGGTAAATAGGAAAGCATATTGAAGGATTGTTCCAGGCCAGCCTACCATGTCCCCACCCACCACCACCTCAATTTTCTTTCCTAACAATTTTCAACTATTTCTTTTCTAACAAAGATGCATTAAGGAGCTGTAATATGTGTTAGGGTTTGTCCAATCTGGAAAAGGGAAACCTAACAAAAAGAGATGAGTCTGTCTGAACATGAACATGAACATGAACATGGCAGCTGGAGTTGGATGGAATTGGGATGCATGAGAACAAGAATTCACAGACTTTACTATAAATATTCCACCATTAAACATTTAGTTGCAGTTAGCTATCAAAATCATTCTTCCATTTTCAAATTTAATTCTAATAAATTAAAATACAAGGAAAATAAATCCCTTTTCATAAAATTAAAAAAAAAAAGAAAAGAAAAGTCGTTTTTGGGACGATTTTATTTGATTTTAATTAGAAATTTAATAGAGACAAAAGATGAGGTAGTGCAAGATTTTCTTCTTTCAGACATTATTATAGTAGAGACAAAACATAAATGGCTAAAACCAAAACTTGACATAATCAAAAATATGTATGTTGTTGAGTTGAGCCCACACACTCTTCAATCCTATTAAACTGATCTATGTGAGTTGGTGATAGAAATTATTACCTATTAGGTGAAGGTGGTTCATCTACAAACATTATTGCTATTTGCAAAATAAGAGGTTTCTTTAGCTTAAAGGCTTCCTCATCTTTTCACTTTTTCTTTCTCTTTTTTAAATTCTAAAAGATGAGAGCGGGAGGAATAATACGATAATCCCTAAATACAAAATATAAAAGTCGTCTATTCGCTAGGGAGAAATAGTATAATAATCTTTAAACACAAACTATAAAAGTCGTTCTCTCGCTGGGAGAGGAAACAATACAATAATCCCTAAATATAAAAATCGTCCGTTTGCTAGGGAGAAATGATACAATAATCTCTAAACAGAAATTATAAAAGTCGTTCGTTCGCTAGGGGAGGAAAAAATATGATAATCCCTAAACACAAAATATAAAAGCCGTCCATTTGCTGGGGAGAAATAGTACAATAATCTCTAAACAAAAACTATAAAAGTCTTTCGTTCGCTAGGGGAGGGAAAAATACGATATCCCTAAGCACAAAATACACAAGTCGTTCGTTTCGGGCTTCTACTGCCGGTCAATATATAAGTTAGAGTCAGATAGAAGGCAATTTAGAAAGTGGGAACTGATAGTATTCTTGAATTTTGGTTGTTGTCTTTAGCTTGAAGGTTTGGATTTGATCATAGCCAGCTCAATAATGAACAACACTAAAACATGATGAGTTGTGAAAACTTTGACATATGCCATGACGTTTAATGGGGTGGTGGGGCTGACCAGGTCATGTGCGACCTCTAGCTGTGTGACATTCTTCTATGTGCCAGTAATATGCTTTGGGAAACTGTTGTGGACAGTGGGATTAACATAGTTTCCGATGTAAGCCTATGATGTGTTGCCAAAGCAATAATTTACTTTGATTCATGAAGATAAGTCAAAGTTACATTGAAGTAGATTGTGTAGGACTGACTGTATAAGTCATTAAGACTTCAACCTGTTTGTGTAGAAGAACATTGAAGCAGGATTTAAGTTGAATGAAACCAACAACATGGCCCCTACCACCTGTGGCTTAGATTAGCTTAAATGAGAGTGTATGATACAGTGTGTAGAAAATGCAAATTTATGTAAAAATAGCTGAGGGGTTTTTTAGTTCAAATCTCTAAAGGGAGAAAAAGCGAAATAGTAAGAGGTTCTTCTTTGAAAACCTTACAAACTTGGACGAGTTTTTCGGTGATTATTCTTCCGTGCAAAGCCCTTGTGTAGTTGGGAGTCGAACAATAATCTGATAGCCTCGTAAATATGCAGGAGGAAGCAATGGCATCAATTTATTGTTAAGCAGTGAGCGTGAGTTCACAAACCGTAATGCTAGAAAGAAAATGCAGGAAAAGATACATGTAAGCAGAGCAACTTCAAGATCTAAGTCCGCCATGGCAGTCAACGAGAGCTCGTTCCCCCTTCTTGTCTGGTTGCTCCATACTATTGCTACCAGAAACCAGGCAAGACAAAGAAAATCTCTCCAGCAGATAACTTTCAAACTAAAACACGTCTTAGTTGAGGAATGGATGGTAGTGTACGCAAAAACTGAAAAACATGACATAGTAATGAAGTTCTCCCTGGACTATTATCCTGCCGTCCACATCTTATTTTAACCATTTCCTAATTCTCTGTTCAAGTAATCCACAAACATCCTCTTTGCACTATCAGCATCTGAAGGTGGTGGTGGGCCACTCAAGCTTGATTGCCCAGTTAATTTAATAAAAGTTCGTCTGAGCTTCCGCAGCTCGGGCAAACCAATAGGTCTCGAAATATCAATACTCGGTAAGCCAGGTCCAAGAGACACACCGTTGAGAGGGCCACCCATAGCAAGGGATTGTGCTTCTATAATCATATTCATTACCTCTAGAGTCGCTCTATCCATCTCGTAGAGAGAATTGGCCTCTGTTACCCGCGCACTTTGTGTTGCAATAGTAGGCTGTAAAACTCTGACATCCCTGGTTTTGGAGTCTACCTTTTTCGTGAGGTATGTAACAGCATCTACTATAGCAGCAGATGATTTTTCAATCCCATCTCTAGAGGGCCATAACTCAAACAATGGTGAATCCCAACGATTTCTGCTATCCGGCCTCTCAAACCGTCTTACCAGATCATCAAATATTTTATCATCATAAGCAGGCTCCGACTTGTTTCTGCGTTCTTCATTCCATTTTTGACAATAGGCTTCTTCAACATCACAGTGCACAACACAGTATCTAGTGCCTGCTGCACGAGCCAAACACCATAGCTCGTATCTGTAACCCTTTATGTTGTTTAAAGAATCCACTATGATGATATTATCTCTCGACAATGATCTATCAACTTCAGATCTCAGAACCCCCCTTAGATTCTTCTCAGCAGGCATGTTAGCATAGCTTTCGTTACGATTGAGGTGAAAGAAAGATTCATCGATGATCCTGACTGATGGCTTAGATTCTACTTCTTGAAGAGCTTTAGACAAGCAGGCTGCAGCCGTTGATTTCCCACTACAAGGTTGACCACAGATCACAACCAAAGCCATCTGCAAAAATTGGATGTTTTCATTCTAAGCGTTATTCATAACCTATATTAAAGTCTATTCAGGAAATTACAAACTTCTCACATCTTTAGCCATACTCTTCTATTAATCTACAAGTCTAGAGTTGAATTTGGCATGCAACTGCCTCCTTGCTTAACCTTCTCCTCTTAAAGAATTGTGTACGAATTACGTGGGTTCAATTAGTACATTTCTTCCCTCAAACTGAAACCACAGCTGCCACAAACATACACATATTTACGGACAACCATTCATTCTATATCAGATTTGAAGAAAACTACCATCTATCCAGTCCAAGAACTTCTATAAGCATTATATTTAAGTACATGGTAACTTTCACTCTAGCCAACATGTTTCAAGATTTAGTTCGAGTAATATCAATTTATTCCAAATTTTTAATCGATCACTTCAACACAATACCCTGAATTCCAATTCCTAGGACTAATTCCATGCCACAAAACATAGTACCATTCCTAAGGATGTTAATTTGTCTCCCACCTCACGAATCAAGACAAACAGTATATCTCTATCCGAAACCCACAAAACACCTTTTCTACCAATTACTCAACATCTGATTTTGACCCAAATGTTCAAGATTTATTTCACAAACATTTAATCAAACACCCTCTGGGCACAGCATTAAAAAGCCGAAACTAAAACCATAACAGCTACTGTTAGCAAACAAACAAGAAGAGGGCACTCAAGCTACCTTGAACTGCAGTAAAACGGGACTGCTTATGACCCACGCAGGGACGAGGAACTGACGAGAGGGAGAATATTTCTCTGTTCAGAGAATCACACAGCGATTTTAGTTCAAACTGCAGGAGATTGGAACAGAGACCCAAGAAGACGACTTGGCATGCCAAAGCAATTACACGCCATTTTTGTTGGGGCACGATTAGGCCCATAAAAATATTGGGCCTATGAATACCAAAACTCGGCTATAAAATAGTGTCTCTATTGTTTTTCAATCTATTTTTTTCTAAAATATGTTGTTTATTTATCTAATTTTTCATTTTTTTTTACTCTCATTCAATAGTTATTTTTTTTTTTAATTTTTATGCAGCTTTTTGGTCACCACTTTGTTATAAATTAATATAATTTGCTATGTGTATATACTTTATTAAATAATAAATAATTTATTTTAAATAATTTTAAAGAATTTTACATACAAGTAGGGAGTGCCACAAGTTATTAATAAGAATAATTGATTTGAACTGTATCATATTGGATGTTAATGCTTGAGATTTTAGCAAGGTCCAGTGATCTTAGGTCTCGTCAATGATTTTGGGCTGATTAAGCAAAATAATTTGAGAAATAGGACCTACAAAACAAAGCATTAGCACTCCGACGCTTCCGACGCTTAAGTTAGTTCCGAATATAGAAATATAAATATGAAAGTAAAACGTAATGAGAAATTGAGATAAAAGTATGATTTTCGTAAGCAAAATATAGTGAGAGCACGAGTAGTAGGTTGTAGTGAAGTAGTAGGAAGATTGCCAGATTCTTGAAGGGGGTCCTGTATAGAGGTGTTGTCTATATTTATAAAGAAAAAGCCCCTCGTCGCAGGAACTCTAGGTGAAGCTGCGTGTCCGAGAAAGAAGGTACAACCTTATCTCATCCTTAACTTAAGCAACACGTCTTTGGAAGGATTCCCTCTATACGAAGACTTTTGCTCTGCGAGGAATCCTTCTAGGTTAAGGAATTTAGTTTCTTAAGGGTACCTCCCTTCTTTTGGGCTGGCTTTGGAAGGGTCCATGAAGCCTTAGTACTGGGCCTCCTTCTTGGACCGTACTGGACCTACTTTGTGTATTGGGCTCGTTAAGTATACTGGGTCTCCTTTTTGGACTGTACTGGACCTACTTCTTGAATTAGGCTTGGCCTAGTGGGCTTCCTTCTTGAGCTGAGCTTGACGTTTTTTGACGGGTCGTCCTCATCATGGGTTATGGGCCTGATTTGGGCCTGACATCTCTTCTTGGGCCAAATGTTTTTCGGCCATACCCACCAGACGTTTTTGCCAATAATAATAATTTAGAAATAATATTTTATTATTATTACACATTTTGGTTTTATGCATATTATATATATATATATATATGTATACTAATGTAAACATATTATTACGATATTGTTGCTAATAAATTATGCACAGAATGCTGAATTTGAGATTGTTATAATCTATCGCCCAAAGCCACAAACCAAATAAAAGCCCACTTGAAGGCCCACCTCTCCAACCCGCCTGCAAAGCCCATTGACCCAAAACCTGACCCAGGTTTTTTCCTCTCCTTTTATTACTTGCTGCAACCCTAAACACTTCATCTTTCCTTCTTCACTCTCATGAGTGCCAACTGCCTCTCATCTCACTTCTCTCTCTCCCAAATCCCGCTGATAATCTTCCTTCCTCTCACCGGATTTTATGGAGGCCTTCATAGCCAATCTAATGGCTATTGCAAAGCCAACGAAAATCTTCCTTTTACAGGTTCCCTAATCCCCTTTAAAAGAGGATCTTCCCCCTCCAATTTGAACACAAGATAACTGAATGCAAAGCTTCATCCTCCTTTCTCTAAATCGTTCTTTATGAACATACAAACCTTTGTAGGTCTTTGTGACAGTCTGAAATTGAATCTTGGTGGTTTGGGTTGGAGGTGGAGCAACAGTGGTCTTGAAAGGTTCTGTGTGAATGGTGCCTTGGTGGTTTAAAATGGATCTGGCTATTCCTGAGCCAAAATCTACAGATCTGTAAAATCTTAAGATTTGTTCATTTTATATTCATTATCAATCATATTCTTGTATAATATCGGTTTGTATTAAGGGGTTTCGTACTCCACAATTTTGTAATAGTTGATTAGGATATTGAGGTTGCCACTTTAGGGTGGTATTAGAGCCTCGTCTTTGAGATCCAGCTCCTGGTGGTGGTAGCTCTTCTCAAACCCCTCCTATTTTATTTTCACAATTTTTTTTTGTCGATATTACTATCACTATTTTAGCCGTGGTAAAGCCCCCTAAACTCCCATTTGGCCGGTCCCCTGAGGACGTCGGGTATCTAGTTGGGACTTAGGTTGGAAGCCTCGGTCTATTGATCTCTGATATTCTGTCGATATTTATCTCTGTAATTATCTCCGTGATATTTATTTTCTGCGATTTGTTCGCCTAAAAAATCTGTGTGATTTATGCATATCTTTGTCATTTGTTGATCTATGAAATTTGTGATTTTTAACTGTGATTATTGTGGTTATTGTGATAACTGTGATTATTGTGATTATTAATCTATAAATCCGAGTATTATTATTACTGTAAATCATTCTATGATATCTGCGATTTTGGGTTCATTTTTCTGTGAAAAAATTCTTGAAGACATTACTAAGAAAAATCAACTATTAAATCTGGTTATTATCTGCTGATTTTTTCGTTTGAAACATTCTGCCTTATTTTCTGTGAACTGATTTATGAAATCTGTGCTTATAAATTTTCTGAAAAACCAACTGTGATTTTCTTGAAAACTGATTTCAAAAATCCTTTTAAATGGCTGGTTATAATCTTCAACCTTTCAAAGTGATTTTTTGATTTGGCAACAGAAAATGAAAGGGATTTTGATCCAACAAAAGGTTTTCAAGGCCATAGATGGCAAATATTCTGATAATATTTTTGAAGAAAAAATGTTGGAAAATAATGAGTATGTGTATTCTTCGATTGTACTGAATTTATCTGATTTTGTGCTTAGAAAAGTTGGTAAACAAAATTCTGCTAAAGAACTCTGGAAAAAATTAGAAGATCTATACACAGAAACCTTTTAACCTAGTAAACTCTTTTTGCTTGAAAAGTTCTTTAGGTATAAATTTGACTTGTCTAAAAACATAGAAGATAACCTAGATGATTTCACTAAACTGATATAAGATATTAAATTGATAGGAGATAAAAATATTGATGAGTATTGTCATATTGTCTTACTGAATGCTATTCCTGATTGCTATTATGATGTCAAGGCTACTATAAAATATGGTAGGGATAATGTTAACTTAAAAACTGTTGTTAATGGCTTAAAAAGCAAGGAAATGGACCTAAGGACTAATAAACCAAACCAAAACCAACATGAGGTCAATTTTGTAAGAGGTAGGTCTAAGTTCAGAAATTCTGGATCTATGTCTAATAACAGAAGCAGGAGTAAAAACAGAAGTTCTAGTAGAAGTAAGTCCAGATCTAGAGACAATCATTATAGAGATGACAAGACTAGAGAACGACGTTGCTATAATTGTGGATTAAAGGGACACTACATAAAAAATTGTAGAAAGCCTAAGAGAGATAATAAGGAAAGACAATTCGATGAAAAAGAACATGCTAATAATGTCTCGGAAGAAAATGGTGAAGTCTTTGTGGTATGTGAAGTGAACTCTGTGCATTCTATGAACAAACATGAATGGTTACTTGACTCTGGTTGCACGTTTCATATGAGCCCTTTTAAAGAAATTTTTTCTAATTTCAAAAGTGAAAGTTGTGGTTGTTTCTATGGCAAATGAAAAACGATGTGAGATAATGGGTTTTGGTTACATATCTCTTAATTTTAATGATGGTTGTAAATTGATTTTGTAAAATGTTCGGTATGTGCCTGATCTTAGTCACAATCTCATATCTTATGTTGCACTTGAGAAGAGGGTCTAGAAGGAAGATGGGGTAAGGGGCAAATGAAAATCATGAAAGGGTCCCTGGTTGTTTTTAAGGCTGAAAATAAGAGAAATCTTTATTTGTGTTCTGTGACTTATGATTCTCTTGCTGCTTCTGTGAATGAATGTGATAAGACATCATTATGGCATAAACATTTTGGTCACATTAGTCATAAAGGACTTGAGGTATTAAAAAGGGAAGGAATTCTCCATGATAAACTTGATGATTTGAAATTCTGTGATGACTGTGTATTAGGTAAACAACATCGTGTGCATTTTCCTACTAAACCTTCCCCAAATCCCTCCATGTCATCCTGCATTCTTGACTATGTGCATGTTGATGTTTGGGGTCCCTGTAAGGAACCCACCTACGGTGGTAATCGTTATTTTCTATCGATAGTTGATAACTTCTCTAGAAAGGTTTTTGTTTTCTTACTAAAACATAAATCCAAAGTTTTTGAAAAGTTTGAAAAATGGAAAATTTTGGTGGAAAACCAAACTGGTAGAAATCTCAAATCTCTTAGAACCGACAACAGTCTTGAATTTTGTAACCAAAATTTTTCTGATTTGTGTGAAAAGTTTGGCATAAAGAGACACAAAACCAACCCTATACCCCACAGCAAAACGGCGTGGCCAAACGCATGAATCGTACTCTTCTTGAAAAAGTTAGGTGTCTTTTGGTAAGTTCTGATTTACAAAAATCTTTTTGGGGTGAAGCCCTCTTAACTGTTGCTCATTTGATTAATCTATCTCCCTCTGTACATTTGCTTGGTAAGTCTCCTAATATTGTGTGGTATGGTAAACAACCTGATATTTCTTCTTTACGTGTTTTTGGATGTTATGCTTTTGTGCATCAAAATTCTGATAAATTAGAATCATGATCTGTAAAACGTGTGTTTATTGGTTATCTTGAGGGTGTCAAAGGGTATAGGCTATGGGTACGAAGCCAGCTGGGTTTTAAGGTTTTAATAAGTAGAGATGCCATATTCAATAAAACTGAGATGCCTTGCCTTAAAACTCTAGACATAGCCCAAAACGACAGCACATTTAATAAGGTGGAGGATAACATAGAGGGTAACCAACAAGGGGGGGAGATAGAAGCACAAATTCTTCAATACCAAGAAGAACAACACTTAGAACACCCTGAAAACATGAACATAGAGACAAATATTGATGACTACCAATTAGCTAGAGATAGAACTAGGAGACAACCTACGATGCCTTCAAAACTTAGAGATTATCAAGTTGCTTCAAACACTGAAATCCCTGAACCTAAGAGCATAGAAGAAACCATAAAATCAAAAAATTGGTTTACTGCCACGGAGGAAGAAATAAAATCCCTTAGGGATAATAAAACATGGATCCTAGTACCCAAACCTTCTAAATTCTCTATAATATATTGTTAATGGATCTTTAAGGTTAAACAAGAGCATCGCATAAAATATAAAGCTAGATTAGTAGCTAAAGAATTCACACAAAAAGAGGGTATAGATTACAATGAAATTTTTTCTCCCGTTGTGAAATACACTATTGTTCGCATTATACTTTCTCTTACTGCTCATTTTAATTGGGAGTTAAAACAAATGGATGTGAAAACTGCATTTTTTCATGGGGACTTAGATGAGAATATCTATATGCATCAACCTTTTAGCTTCATTGATAAAACAAAACCTGATTATATGTGCCTCTTGAAAAAATCCCTCTATGGTTTGAAATAGTCCCCCAGACAATGGAATAAAAAGAAGTGAATATGATTATTGTCTCTATTTCAAGTATATTGATGATTGTCCTATTTTCTTGGTGCTATATGTGGATGACATGCTTATCTCTAGTCCTAATCTTAAACAGATTTTACAAAAGGATCTGTGTAAGACTTTTGAAATGAAAAATCTTGGTGATGCAAAAAGGATCCTTGTAATGGATATTACTAGAGATAGAAAAGATTCGAAAATTCTTCTTAATCAAAAGGACCTATATTATGTCAATCTTGAAAAACAATTCTACGGAAAAATGCAAACCTGTTTCTGTCCCACTTGCTGCTCATTTCCAACTATGCAAGGATCAATGCCCTAAAAACGATTTTGAAAAAGAGAAAATGAGCAAAGTTCCCCATTCAAATGTTATTGGGTCCATAATGTTTCTTATGATTTGTTCTCGACCCGATATTGCTTATGCCATCAGTTGTCTCAGCAGGTATATGTCTAACCCTAGCCCTCCACATTGGGAGGCCCTAAAATGGCTCCTTAGATACCTTTGTGGTTCTATTGATATTGGTATTACTTTCTCTAAATTCTCTGATAACATTCATTTGATTGGGTATGTGGATTCGAATTATGCAAATGATAGGGATAGCAGAAAATCTACTACTTCTTACATATTCTCTTTGTGTGGTTCATGCATTAGTTGGAAGTCTCAATTACAACATATAGTTGCATTATCCACAACTGAAGCTGAGTATATAGCTACTACTGAAGCCTTTAAAGAGGCAATATGGTTGGAAGGTTTGATAAAAGAAATTGGTTTTCTTAAGAACAAACTCACTATATTTTCTGATAGTCAGTCTTCTATACAATTATGCAAAAATCATGTGTTTCATGATAGGACTAAGCATATAGATGTTAGATATCATTTTATTCGTGATATTGTTAGCAAAGAACTTATAAAACTTGAGAAAATCAAAACTGACTATAACCTAGCTGATATGGATACAAAATGCTTGCCTACTGAAAAGTTTCTTCTGTTTTGAAAATTCTAAATCTTTTTTCCTGACTAACACCTGTGGTGGAATTGTTAGTTTTCGTGTCATTACAGGTACCTGGAAGCTTTCTTTGGCAATAATGAATATGCCAGATTCCCAAATCCTGACCTATGACCTTTGGGTCTTTGGTCCAAGGTGGAGCATATTATAATCTATGGCCCAAAGCCACAAACCAAGTAAAAGCCCACTTGGAGGCCCACCTCTCCAACCCGCTTGCAAGGCCCATTGACGCAAAACCCGACCCAGGTTTTTCCCTCTCCTTTTATTACTTGCTGCAACCCTAAACACTTCATCTTTCCTTCTTCACTCTCATGAGCGCTGACTGCCTCTCATCTCACTTCTCTCTCTCTCAAATCCCACTGATATTCTTCCTTCCTCTCACCGGATTTTATGAAGGCCTTCCATAGCCAATCTAATGGCTTCCTTTTACGGGTTCCCTCATCCCCTTTAAAAGAGGATCTCCCCCCTCTGATTTGAAAACAAGATAACCGAATACAAAGCTTCATCATCCTTTCTCTAAATCGTTCTTTGTGAACATACAAATCTTTGTGGGTCTCTGTGATAGTCTGAAATCGAATCTTGGTTTGGGTCGAAGGTGGAGCAACCATGGTCTTGAAAGGTTCTGTGTGAACGGTGCCTTGGTGGTTTAAAATGGGATCTGGCTATTCCTGAGCCAAAATCTGCAGATCTGTAAAATCTTAAGATTTGCTCATTTTATATTCATTATCATTCATATTCTTGTGTAATATCGGTTTCTATTAAGGAGTTTCATACTCCACAATTTTGTAATAGTTGATTAGGATCTTGAGATTGCCACTCTACAGGGATAAAATTGAAAGTTTATATAATTTTTTTGTTGATAGTAAATAAAACTTTTTTAAAGGGAGTGTAAGTATAATTTCTAAAAAAGTTTGAGTTAAAATATAATTTTATATTTTTGGAGAATATAATTATAATTAACCCAATTTATTATTACCTCTAATAACATATTTTACATAATGCTATAAGCCATACACTTTGTCTTACCTATTTATTTTTAATTATTCACCTCTAATAATCACAAACAATAATTCCTTACTTAGGATTTGCAAAAATAACAAAACCTCTCGATGTTCAATTTGAGATTGACCAGCAGAAATTCGTTTGAGACCGATTCGTTAATTTAGCAAATCAAATTTGAATTTAATTTTTCCTTTGATAAATTTAAGTTCAACTTCAGTTCGATTCTATTATAAAAAATAATAATAAAATACATTTAAAAATATCAAATTCCTTGAGCTCGGCTCTCGTACAATTTAATTAAAACTTGTCCGAGTTCGATTTGATCAAATCAAATCCAAACGCAAATATTCAAACTCGACAATACATCAGACAAGTTTGAACAATAAACACATTCAACTCATTTACAGCCTAACTGGTTTATTGCAGCAAAAACTATATACATTAATACATTAAAGTACATCTAATCAAAATTTTCCTTCCAAAACATATGTGATCAAGAAAATTAAGAATATCAATCATTCAAAAAAGAAATTTGTGACTAACCTTTACATAATTTACAAATTCGGTACATAAATTAAACCCTACAAAGTACGGGGTACACGCTGGTTTATTATATTTGATAGGGGGAAACTGCAAGTAATTCCTTTGTGATATCCCAAATGAGCAAATTATCCCCTTATGAAAAAATAAATAGCGATTTATGTCCCTATATTTTTTAAAATACAACAGTTACCTCCCTATGTTTTTTAAAATGAAACAATTTACCTCCCTGTATAAGGAGGTAAATTGTTTCATTTTAAAAAGTATAGGGGGGTAAATTGCTATATTTTTTTTTTCATTGGGAGGTAATGTGCTCATTTTCAATATCACATGAGGGTAAATTGCTATTATCACCCTATTTGAAAGGGATTCTTTGACCCAATCTTTTAATTTTGACCAAACGATGAATTCTTAAAATTTTGATTGTTCTTAATTGTAAAAATATTTTAATTGGTTGACAAATATTTACGGTGAATATTAAAAAAAAAAATTAATAACCCTCCTTAATTTTCAAACTCCACCTTCCTTATTTTACAAACTTGCATTATTTAGTTTTTAAAATTTATGCATTGTTAAAATATTTAATAAAGAAGAATGATGTATTTTCATAAAAAAACACACTTATATCTTACTTTTTTCTTATTTTTTTCAAATTCTAACATAATTCTTAATTAGTCCTTTCTTGGGATATCATTTTGTGATATTCGATGTTCTTAATTCTTGATTATATATATATTATAAATATATTTTAATAGTTATAAATTATATATATTATAAATTAAAATAATTATATTTAGTTTGATCGGTTAACTAGAAGGATACGTACTTTAGTTATTATTTCTAAAAAAATAGACTCAAATTGACCAGGAGCGGTGTGATTATTTATTCATAATATAGGGGTGATTTTTTATATTAAAAATTTTATAGAGAGATTTTTGATATTTTAATATATCATGTAGGGTCCAAATGAATTTAACCCAATTATTATATTGCGTCACAATGGTATGTAGCACTTCTATCTTTACTTTGTTTCCTCCCATATCAGTTGAAATATGAGCTCATGTTCGGTTTGATGAACATCTTGTGTCTTAGAAGTCATGTCCGCTTCATTTTCTGTCTTTATGGATCCAGATTTGGAAAATTGGACAAACATAAAGGATAAATTTGTGAAATTAATGTTATTACATGCATGCCTACGTAAAAACACACAACCTTTCTGTACTTAGCATCTATGTATCTGTGTATTTTGATAATTTTAATCTTGATCTATATATAATCCGAGTTCTTTTATCTGGAAATGATTGTATTGAAATGCCAAGAACGTTGTTAGATGTGACAACATATGACTAAGGTTGTTTTTTTTTTTTTGCTCAAGTTAGTTAGTTGGTTAGTTTTTTCTTTTCGTGGCATTAAAATTCTTCATTAATATTTTATTCATAAAAATTTCTATTTAAATATTTAAAATTCTAAATGAATAATATTTATGGACTACGAATTTTTGTAATATTTTTTCCACCATTTTTTCTTATTTCTTTTTGTATTTGGCAATATTAATGTGTACTTTGTATTTTTCATTTTTAAATATCTGTTTTTTTTTTCCCATAAGCTACATATATCCATATATTTATAGTATCCTCTTGGTATATTTTATGCAATAAGTTTTTAATCTTTATTAGGTGTGGTGTTTTTAAAATATGTACGGGTCTAATGGATATGGACTATGCCCAAAGCTTAGGCCGAGCGAATGCAAATCCTAAAGGGGGGACCTGCAAGAATAGCGTTAGCACTCTAACGCCTAAGTTAGTTTCGAATTTTAGAATAAATAATCGTGAAAATGAATCGTAATGAAAAATCGAGAAAAAGCAATTATAGAGAGTGGTTTTTCAAATTTTGGAGGGTATCCCCATAGAGGGACTGAACCTGTATATATAAATGGCGCATCCCCCTATGCTGGGACTATGCACACCTCCTTTGTCCTCTAAAGAAATGGTCAAATTTCAAGTGGATAAGGCTTGACTTGGTCTTATTTTCATCTAATTGGCCCACAACAATTGTTTTTGCCTAGGGGAGGGCTCTTTCCATGCGAGAACTCCTATTTGAAGGGGAGTCCCTTCTAGGTTTAAGAGTCTTGGGTTCTAGGGGCGCCTCCCTTTTTTTGGGCTGTCCTAGTTGCCAGGGGGGGTCCTTCTAGTGCTAATGTAGTCTAATGGAGATGCTGACCTTCGGGTTGATGTCACACCATGTAGGAAAGCGGATTGTCACGTGTGTGGGCCTTTTCAGTTGAATATTTATCGGGCTTTGATTATGGTCCTAGTAGGGGGATGCCTTCAGCCTCCTCCCTTTGCCAATCTGTTTTCTGAGGGATGCCGCCCAAGAACGCCTGCCAATCTATTTTCTAGGGGGCACCTACAAGGCCGCCTATCAAGTGTTCTTGGGCCTCTCATGATTTGGGCCTCCTAGGATGTTACGAGCTTCCCGTTTCTTTCTTTCTTTTTTAATCACTTGAATCTATTTGGGCCAGCTTATATTTATGCACATTAAAGTGTAATAATATTTCTTATAATTTATATTTTTTATTAACATACTTTTGCCATTCTTTTTAGTGATTTTGTAGATATTAAGAACAAAAAATAGAAATGCCATGAAAATCTGCAGTGTTTGCACAACATTCAAAACTTATCATAGAAGTTCGATACACACGTTCAGAGGAGGCATACCCCTCTTTAATTAGAAGCCGCTCTGAGCTGGCAAAACAAGAAATCAAGAAGCAGTTAATTAACTGTTGTAACAAACTAAGCTAACTAACTGAGGCTTAAGAAAACTGCCCAGCTAGAAAATGCTAAGCTAACTTAAAAGTAAAAGCACCTAATGCGCTTAAGTTGTTAAAAACATAACAAAAGCGTGTTTGAGTAATAGATGCGGATAAAAAAAATAAAAAAAAACGACTAGAACTAGTCGTTTGAGCGCGCCGTCTATGGTGCTTTGTAATGTTGCTGCTGAGGAACATACATCTCAACATTCCCTCCTCAAGTTGAGTTTGGGAGAAAATCAATCAAGCCCAACTTACCCAAAAGAAGATGGAAGGAAGGGCTAGGAAGGTACTTGGTAAAAATGTCTGCAAGTGGTTCCTTGGAAGAGACGTGTTGGGGAGCAAGAAAACCAACTTTATATTGTTTACGAACAAGATGACAGTCAGTTTCCAAGTGGTTCTTTTATGGAAGACTGGGTTGCTAACTGTATGAAGAGTTATATGATTGTCACAAAGAAAAGGAATTGGTGTGGAAATCTTAATTCTTGTCTAAATCATATAGTTTGTATCCTTTTTGGCCATGTACATAGCCTAAGAAAACACACTTTGTTTCTCTCTGATCAAACTTAGATTTATAAGGGAATGTGTCAATAGCAAAACATAAACATCCAAATACCCTCATATGATCATAAGTTGGGGCCTTTTGATTTAACATTTCATATGGTGTTTTCCAATCTAAAGTTTGTGTGGTGAGTCTAATAATTATGTATGTGGCAGTTAGTATAGCATCAGTCCAGAAACTTTTAGGTAAAGAAGATTGAAACATTAATGCTCTAGCTACTTCCAATAGATGTTTGTGTTTTTTTTCTACTACCCCATTCTCTTGTAGGGTGTAGATACATGTTTTGTGATGCAAAATACCTTCATTTTTAAAGAAGTCTTGGCACTGTTTACTTGAAACTTCAGTCTCATTGTCAGTTTTTATAATTTTCATCTTCTTATTGAATTGTGTGAGAAACATTTTGTGAAAAAATGTCAACAAAGGTACAGTCTCTGTGTTTTGTGCTTCATCAAGAATGTCCACGTACACCTACTATAGTCATCTACTATGGTCATCATATAAGTGCTGTAAGATAATAAGTCTTGATTATAAGGTTCCCAAATATCAATATGAAGTAAATCAAAAATAGAATCAGAAGTCGTCTCACTTAGAGAAAAAGGGAGCCTGTGTTGCTTTGCCAAAACACTGCATTTATTTACTGTATTGGTACATGATTTTATCCAAGAAAGATGACTAAGTACAGTTGGGGGGTGCGGCGTAGTTTTTTATGCCACTTTTCAGTATCAGTCACATTTAAATTGAGTGCAAGATTACTTAAATAGTCTTGATATAATTTAATGGTTTCAACTCTGAATGACTTTTCTTCCGAGACTTATAGGCTCCCTATCATTCTTCCTACTACCACAATATTTTTAGTCTTACGGTCCTGCAAAACGCAATATAGGTCGGAAAAAACAAATGCAACCGATGAGGAAGCACATAACCTATTTACATATAAAATGTTGTATTTTGAATCAGGGACATGTAAAAATACGTGTAAGTTACATTTGTTTAGGCCAAAGGATTTTTCCTATTCTTTTAACCGATTGTTTTGAATCATCTTCCACGAGTATACATGTTCTAGTTTCAGTATGATCAAAAGAATGGAAGAGATTTATGTTGTTACACATGTGAGTCGACGCCCCACTTCCAATAATTTAAGAAAAGTAGCCATTTGTCTTAAACTTCTTACATTTATTCAAATAATGAAGATGGTTTTTCAATTGATTTATATAATTAAAACATAGTTTTATTTGATTTATATATATATATATATATATCTTTTTGCACATATATGTTCTTATAATTTTAAATTTTTATGAATTTCATTGATGTTGATTCATTTTATATTATTTCTTTAAAAAAAGTAACTTATTTAAAAATTGCTTTTTGATTGACTTTCACATAGTTAAAATTCTAATAAAATAATATTTTTTTAATTATGATTTAATTAATTCCATAGATAGCACGGGACGCACGGTAGTGTATATACATATATATATATATAAATCAACTACAACAATAATATAAAATGCCACTATTTCCGAGAATATGGGCGTTACACTATACTAATACACTACACTAACATCTCTTAAAAAGTATATCTGTAATTTTATAAAAGACATGAAATATTTCTCTATTTGCACCTAACTTCAAAAAGCGCCATAATTACCTGTTAATGTTTAAACTTGAGGGAATTAACGTAAATATCTTCGATGTCAATAATAATTTATTCATACATGATAAAAAAATCAACAAAAGTACTTACAACAAACATCAATCTAATAAGTTCTTTATTTTTTTTCTATTCTCTTTATTATAACTAAATAAATATAATAAAATTTAAATTTTATACACCTGCATCAAATGTAATCCTATAATTACTATATAAACAACCACAAACTCTCGATTTGACAACAAATGATAAATTTTATCTTTCAAGAAATAAAACTAAACATACAACATTTATCTCAAATTACTGTAAATTAATTTAAAAATAGATCCAAATATATAAATTATTTTTTTCTTTTTTTATATTCATAAAATATAATACAACATTCGAAAAATAAATGTAAAATTTGGATGCATATTCACAATAGTCGAGATGTCCAATGTGGTGCCGCAATTTTAAAATTGTGGGACCATTCAGCAGCCCTTTCTCCACTTGTTCATACATTACAAGTCAAAAATCAATTGATTGCTACAATTAACACAATAATTGATGGGCATGGAATTTGGTGGACTCCACTATGAAACATCTTGATATCATCACTATTGTGTCCACGGAATGTATGTAATGTTTCCGAGACTAGGGTGAATATGGGGTTATCTGTCGCCCAGCCGATCCAACTTAAGTTTGGGAATTAATGTTAGGACGAATGTCTCAATATATATATCTATTTACAGTAAAAATATTTAAATTATCTGATAAAATGAAAATTGATCTTCGAAAAGGACAACGACATCGTCGTCGCCCAAAGTAACTGGCCTGATCGACAACGTCACCGTCTAAATTGTCGTTGCCCCCTGTGAGGGGTAGGCGTCGCCGTCGGTGGCGGTGGGGTAAAGGGGTAGGATTAATATTTTATTACATAAATTATAATTTATTTTTCTATCATTTATGATTTGTATATAATGTAAATATATAAATGTGTTAATTTTAAACCTTTTATTTTTTAAAATCCCACATTTAAGATGAATTAATTAAGGAATAATATATAATAAGTAAGGAACAATATATAATAAGTAACAACATAAATGTTATTTTGTAAAATATCATTTAACGAAAATAGACAATTATATCATATTTAAAAAAATAAAAGGGCATTTTGAACTTATTTTAAAATATAAATAAATTTTTAGCCGAGTTTTCAAAATACATTGAAATTTTATGCATTTTTAAGCCCAACTTTTAACTTTGTGTGTGTGTTGTGTGTGAAAATGTCAGAAAGAAAAGCAGAGGTCAAGAACATGCTATTGGCCCCATTTAATCATTTATTTATTTTATGGTATATATATATAAATAAATATTTATTATAGTATGAAAGCATAGACTTGAAGATGAATGATAAGTGGGCAGGTGCTAGTGGCCTCTCCTCTCCACCCTGTCACTTTTGGACATGTACTTAATTAAAATCATCAACATCCACTTTATATATTGGGGCTACTCCAATTTTTGTTTGTGTTGTATTATAAATAAATAAATTATTCTTTTATAAAAAATATAAAATATAAAATATTTTTTTTATATTTTTTAAAATAGAGTAATTTATCGTATTGTTTAAAATGGTAAATTATTTCATTTTTAAAAAAAAAAATATATATATATATATATATATAGAGAGAGTTTAAAAAAAAAAATATATATATATATATATATATAGAGAGAGAGAGAGAGAGTAATTTACTGACCATTTGCAATGCCACAAGAGATTGCTTGCATTTTTTTCTTATACAATTATATTTAAATTTTCAAGAAAACGATTGATCACTTTTAGTTAGAAGAAAATGCAAGTAACTCTTTGTGATAGTGCAAATGAGCAAATTATCCCTTTATGAAAAAACAAATCGCAATTTACCTCCTTGTGTTTTTAATAGTGCAGCAATTTACCCCCATGTAACTCTCAAAATGAAGCAAGTTACCTCCTTAGGTATGGAGGTAAATTGATTCATTTTGAAAAACGCAGGAGGATAAATTGCTGTTATTTTTTCATAGGGGGTAATTTGGTAATTTGTAATATGACAAGGAGGTAAATTGCATTTAACCCCTTTTAATTGGTTACAGAATGTTCAGACTGAGACACAACACTGCTCAAAGAATAAGTTTGTTACTACGGCCTTGTCAATATTAATTTGGGGTAATTACACTCCCTTCTCCTGAAATTTGGTGTAATTACATTTAGAATCCCGTGGTTTAGGAAATTCCATCTAGCACTTATGAGGTTTGCTTCTATCTAACAAATAAGTTCTCCCATTAGTTAAAATTCACTGAACATATTGATATTAACAAAAAAGCTGAATGAAAATTGATACTTATTCTTGATTGATTTAAGTCTGAATTATTGCAGGTCAAACAATTCTTTTCGAAATAAACAATTCTTATAACAGAGAAAATATGCCTCCCTCCATGCATCAACATGAAAAGACGTATGAGGGTAATTTGATCATAAAAAGATTATTTAACCTGCTATAAGTCAGTAATAAATCAATCTTGAGAAAATATAAATTCCCATTCAGTTTTTTGGTAATATTAGCAAACCCGGTGAATTTTAACTAATAGAGAAACTTATTTGTTAGACGAAAACAAACATAAAAAAATATTAGACGTAATTTTTCAAATTACATAAAATTTACGTATAATTTTATCTAATTCAAAAGAAGAAAAGAGAAGTAAAATCATCCCTATTAACTTTACAGTTCACAAAAGTCCTATACGTAAAAGCCCTTTTCTATATGTATATATATATACAAACCAATTATAATTACTCTTCATAACAAACCCTTCACTCCGTCTCTACTTATGGAAATGCTAAAAATAACACGACAAACCAATTGTAAGAAACACAAAACCAAATTCATCAACTTGTCTTATAATGCTAAACTTACTTTATGACATCTTATACTATTTTTTTTGGAGCTTACAAAACGGTAGATCCTATCTTAGAAAAAAATAATATTATTGAATTATTAAAATAAAATAAGATTATGAAACTTTCGATGTATTAATAATGACAAAATTGTAATTAATTTAAAGAAAATAGAACCGGAGTTCACAAACTTCCAATATCTTAGAGAAATTCTAATACAGATGAGGTTTGGTCGGATCTGAAGTAATTATACGGCAAAGTGCACTACACTTGTCGATATGATTGGTGTACAGTTCAAGTAAAATGACGAATCAAAATTTTTTATTTAAATTCTATTATATATATATATATATTTTTCAAATAATACATACATATTATGTGTATTAAATATTTTCATAAAAATAAATGAGGCAAGTTTGGTTTATATAAAATATAGATATTGATTAGCAATAAAAAATTGAAGGGTAAGAGAAGTAATGAGAGAGAGAGAGAGAAGAGATGGAGGAACTCCGAAGCCTCAGCCAAGTCAAAAGAGGAGTGAGAAAGGGTGAGACTGACTGAGAGAGAGAGAGAGAGAGAGAGAGAGAGAGGAAAAGGAGGCGGTGAAGTGGAGGAAAATCAACTCCATTTTACTTAATGGGAAATTCACAATCAATTATTTAAATCACTTCCATTTCATACCCCTCGCT
>NC_026148.1:4787103-4876821 GCF_000512975.1 Sesamum indicum | reverse complement strand
CATGCTGCTCTTATATATATATATATATTTCTTAATACACACACTCTCTCTCCCACCACCACCACCACCATCTCTCTCTCTCTCCACCACCTCCACCGCCACCGCCGCCGTCTCCACTCTCTCTCTCTATAGATATATATATAGAACACACACACACACACAGAGACCCGTACGTGTGTGTATGTGATCTTCTGCAAGAAAAAGAGAAGAAGAGTACATATATAGATAGAATGATGTTGGTGAGGAAATGCAATAACAATAATAATAATAATATTATTGGTTTGATAATATTTATGTATGTTGTGGGTGTCGGAATCCCAACATGCTTTGCTCAGAATATAATAAGCAGAGGAAGCTTTCCAAAGGGCTTCGTTTTCGGAACTGCTTCTTCAGCTTTTCAGGTTTGTTTTTCTTTTTCCTCTTCAGTTTCATATGTTTTGCAGACATATGCACCACACACATTCAATCCTATCTGTTGTTTCTTCCCAATAACATCCACTGCAATTTATCCCCTGTGATATTACTTGAAAAAAGTTAGCAATTTACTTTTCCTGTATTTTTTAAAATTAAGGGGATAAATAGCTTTATTTTAAAAAATAGAAGAAGTAATTTGCTGTTCTTTTTATAGGGTGATAATTTGCGCATTTGCAATATCACATGGGGTTAAATTGCATTAAACCCCAACAAATTAATATTTTTCCATTCAAATTTTTATATATTATAAGGGTTGAATGCAATTTAGCCCCTTGTGATATTACATTTGAGCAAATTATCCCTTATAGAAAAAATAGCAGTTTGTACTCTTTTGCTTTTTAAAATAAAGCAATTTACCTTACTGTCTAAATAGATAAATTGCTTTATTTTAAAAAATATAAGAGTAAAATATTTTATTTATTTACAATATTAAAAAAAATATTGCTTTCATCATTTCCTTAAATAATTCATTAATACAAAAGGGGTGAAGTTGGGGATCTTGTGAGATTTGTTTGTTTCGATTGAAAAGACAATTATTGATTCGCAGAAAATGACTGCAAGAATTGAGACACATTCTTGAAATTTTCATTCATTAATTAAGGGAATATTTATTAATTAATTATTTATTTTTACTTCTTTTTTTTTTAATTTAATTTATTATAGGTGTCATAGTTTCTTGTGTTCCCACTTTGGGACTTTATCCTTGTAATTCACAAAAGGTTTGTTTGATTCTTTTCTTACTATGATTTTTTTTAGTTCTCGTCAGGTTTTCATTCAATTTTTGTAGTGAATGGACAAAATGTCCTTTTTTTGGATTATGAATTATATTTTATATATTTTTTTTAAAAAAATAAAAATATTTTATGCACTAATATGTGTTATGGATTATTTGCTCTACACATCCTTAACTTTTTTTGTATTTTTTTTTTAAAAAAAAAATCAGCAAGGGAAAAGTTGTAATTTCCATGTGACTGTCGAAAGGCTACATAATATTTCATTTGCGGGTATTTATAATTTTCATTAACGATGAAGGTATTCGTAATTATAACAAACTTTTAGGGTGGTAGTTGTAATTTGCCTTAAATATGAAATTGTTTTCAAATTTTTTACTGAATCTTCTATTCAGTTTAATATATACACGCTACGTTACTTAGATAAAATGGATAACGCAGTCGTTTTGAACGTGATATATATATATTTAATAAAATAAAATAATGCGATATATTTTGAAATAAAAAATCCAATCCGTGTGTTATTTACATCTATTCTTGGCTGTAGAAACTCAAAACTCTCTGTTTTGCCAATATTATTACTTATGTTTGATAATATTTTCAGTACGAAGGCGCCGTTAAGGAGGACGGAAGGGGTCCGACAATCTGGGACAAGTTTGCTCATTCTTTTGGTAAATTTCACATCAAAATACCTTCATCAGAATTCAGACAAAGCTACCTTTGAATTTGCTCTCAGTTTCATAATTGTTCAAACATTCATAAGTTACAAAAACTTTTGTTTCTCTGTCTCATCATACAGTGTTTGATGATGTTTTTTGCTCCAGGAAAAGTGATTGATTTTAGCAATGCCGATGTAGCGAATGATCAGTATCACCTCTACACTGTAAGTTTTCGGGTCTTGATCGGAATGATGCTCGTTTGTGGAGATATACAGCGCTATGATGCGCGTTGTTATGAGACAACGTCGTTAAAATTTGGACCAAGAACATTTGTTTTCGTGTTGATGTAGGGAGATATACAGCTCATGAAAGACATGGGAATGGATGCATACAGGTTTTCGATTGCCTGGTCCAGGATTTATCCTAGTAAGCTCATCCGCTTATGTCTCAACACGACAGAATTCGATGTTTTTTCTCTAATGAAGTTGCCATTTTGTGTTGCGTTTCTGTTATCAGATGGTACGGGGGTAATCAACCAAGCTGGGATCGATCATTACAACAAGCTGATCGATGCTTTACTTGCCAACGGTAGATGATCTTACACTGTAACAAACAACCTTTGTTACATCAAACTAATTAATGTCTTGTCGCGTGTATAGGAATCCAACCATACGTGACGCTCTACCACTGGGATCTCCCTCAAAGCCTCGAAGACGGGTATAAGGGATGGTTGAGCCCTCAAAGCATGTAAAGTATCATCCTTCATACGTAAACATTATTTTCTTTTCTTATGCATCGAAGCATTTAAATAATAAAACTTAAATTTTACTCGTTTCGACAGAAAGGACTTTGCCACGTATGCTGAAACGTGCTTCAAGGCGTTTGGCGACAGAGTGAAGTATTGGATCACGTTCAACGAGCCCCACACGTTTGCTGTACAAGGCTATGATGTGGGGCTTCAGGCGCCCGGTCGATGTTCCATCCTGCTCCGTACCTTTTGTACGGTCGGAAACTCTGCAACCGAGCCTTATATAGTCGGTCACAACGTCCTTCTTTCACATGCAACGGTTGTCGACATTTATAAAAGGAAGTACCAGGTAGATGAAACAAAACTACTTAATTATACAGCTTGATGTGTAAAATCATCGCGATATTAAATAAGATCTTCGCCGTTGTAGCCAAAACAAAAAGGATCAATCGGGATAACGTTGGACTCCTTCTGGTATGAACCGGCAACAAACACCTCAGCTGATATTCAAGCAGCACAAAGAGCGGTCGATTTTAATTTGGGTTGGTAAGGACTCGATCTCTGCTTCTTTTGCCTCAGACAGCAACGGTACAGCTCTAGATATAGATACTCATGATCACACCTTTTTTGTTCAACGTACGTAGGTTTATTGAACCTCTGATTCGTGGGGACTATCCGAGGTCGATGAGAGCCCGAGTTGGAACACGACTGCCTAAATTTTCTCAGGCGCAATCCGCTCAGGTGAAGGGTGCCTTTGATTTTATCGGCATAAATCACTACACTACGTGGTATGCAAATGAAAATAACACCAACATAATCGGCGTTCTGCTCAATGACTCCCTTGCAGACTCGGGTGCTTTCACCCTACGTACGTTTTAGACTAATTACAGTCTCAGATTTCGTCTTTCGTTTCATTTGATCCATTTTTATGTAATTGTTACTGTTTTCTTACTGTCTGCAGCAATTGCACTAGGAAGGCCTGTACATGACAGGGTATGTATGCAGATTTTCACAATGTTCCTCACTGTAGTATTCGAACAATCCGAGTAAATTCCTTTATGTTAGAGGAGTCGACTGATATCGAGAGATTTCATAATTTTATTACATGATCATGCTTACTGTTTCAGTCATTGAAGCTATGAATCTTCGTAAGTGAAACTCTTGTTTGCTTTTCTGGAATGCAGGCGAATTCGATATGGTTGTACATCGTGCCTGATGGGATAAGAAGTCTGATGAACTACATTAGGCAGAAGTACGACAACCCCCTTGTAATAATTACAGAAAACGGTAAATCTCAAACCTTAAATCATGCATCCTCCTTATTTAGTTCATACGTAACGTCGTTTGAAGGCTTCATAACAACCCTCGTTCTCCCTTCACATGTGTTCTTTTCTGTCGTCGATCAACAGGAATGGACGATGGAAACAGCCCGTTTGTGTCCATCAAGAATGCTCTCAAGGATGAAAAACGGATCAAGTATCACAACGACTATCTGACGAGCCTGTTAGCTGCTATCAAGTACGTTCTAGCATCAAATCTTTAGTTTCCAATACTCTAAATCTTGTAATATTCTTACCAACTCAAGTTTGTCAACGTTTATCGATCGACACTCACAGAGAAGACGGTTGCAACGTGCGAGGGTACTTCGTGTGGTCGTTGCTGGATAACTGGGAATGGGGAGCTGGATTCAGCTCGCGATTTGGTCTGTACTATGTGGACTATAAGGACAACCTCAAGAGATACGCAAAGGACTCCGTGACATGGTTCAAGAATTTCTTAGCTTCTTAATACACTTGTATGTCCGAAACAAAGAAAATATTACATGAAAAAACAGACACCAACAAGGATTCCATATACAAAAACAAACCACACTTCATATGATTACACCCATTCGTTCTTTGTATTGTTGGATTTCAAATAAATACTTGGTAGTGAAACAACAATCACTATTAATCTAAGAATCAATCGTTATGAATCATTAAAAAATACGATAAACATAAATGTGGAAGCGTACCTGAATTCATAGCTATAGGGAACTAAATTGAATCATGTCAACAGTCTTCCAGATCAACACGGTTTCACAGTGTTTCCTTTAGTTTCATTTCTCTCTCATCTCTCTCACAATGGGATGTCAAAAGATATATCGAAAAGATCGTACTGTACTGTACCGTATGATTTGGGGACCCATCGCTAATACTGAAATTGGCTTCAGTCTCTACACATTAAAGCCCTACATCGTATCAGATACATTAACACACAAATTACTGAAACTTTATTTCATCACTTTATTGGGCCTAAACATCGCCAATCCATAATACATAATTATTTTACATATAAGACCAACGTCGGATTATGGATCTAACAATTATTGGATTAATAAATCCAACATGTATTTCCTTTTACTAAGGAAGGATTCAAGTATTGGTGATTATCGTTGAGATTAAAATCAAACAAGCTGTCCGGCTGTCTTTTCTTCTCAATCTATTGTTCTTGTGTCAAATAAGTAGAAGTATTTAAATTTTACTCTTTTTTTTTTTTATCATACCAAACAACTTTAATTAAAACTATATTCTTTCCTTCCTTAGGTGTCAACGAGTAGGTTCTTACCCTACCCAAACCTATAAATTAATTCAAAGATCCATTCCCAAACCCAATGAATATTATTACACACAGACTCAAACCCATTAAAAAAATATAAATTGAATTTGGGTTGGGCCTGTACCCATCAATATCTATGGGTTAATGTACCAATTCGGATCCAAAAAATATGTCTATTTTCTTCCAATTCACTTAGGTTAATGTACCAATTCGGATCCAAAAAATATGTCTATTTTCTTCCAATTCACTTAGATTATTATTTATCAATCACTCTATGAGGCGTGTGCAATTTCGGTTAATCGATTGAAAACCGACTAAATCGAAAATTCGGACAGTTATATTTTTTAGATTTTGGTTATCTAATTTTTATGTCGGTTAATCGAAGCCAATCGAATACTGAATTATGTATATATATATGAATATATTATATTATGAGTATATATAAATATAATAATAATATATATAAATATTAAATATTTCAATATAAGTATTTATAATAAAAAATAATAATTTTATAGTTGACACATAATTATTATAATTGTTAATAATTATAACAAATAAATTAACATTAATTTTTATAATAATTTTCAATTAATTCGGTACAAAAATCAAATCAAACCAAAATAAGTTTGATTCTTACCGAACAAAATCGAACATTTCGGTTCGATATTTGGTATGCCGTAATGGGGTATTGAAATTTCGATAAATTGAACTTTCGATTTGATTAACCGAATTGAAACCCCAACAATCTACATTCAAGTGAACAAATATACGAAGCTCAAAATACCATAATATTATTTACCGTGTAATTCTTTAACCATGTATATTTTTTAAATAATTAGTTAATATAAATATATTATCATGCTAGGTATATTTTTCAATATCTTAATAAGCAATATTATTTGTTTGCAGAGTTGAAGTGATAAAACTGAATCTTAAAGTTTTATAATATTAAATTTGATTACTATTAAATATATAAATTTGATATTTTCATAAGATTATTTTATAAATAGTATAATAAATGATATAATATTTAAAATCTATTGAAAAAGAGTTATTTGTGAGTTTGTTTCAATAATTATGAATTTATTGATAAATTATGAAAAAATAAAAAATTAATTTAATTAGTTTGATTTGCAGAAAAAATAGGTCGAAAAAAATGGCGTCTAGGTTTGACCCTACTTGAAAATTGAGTTTTGAGTTGGGTTCAATAGATTGAGTAAGTTCTGGGTATCAAACAATTTTTTTGAGCCTTCTTTGAGTTTGGATTTGGATAGGGTCTTACCCTACCCATTAATAAACCTGCCTTTTTTCTTTCACTTTCATGTCACTTGAACTAAACAAACTCTATATCTAAATTGACGAATATTAATAAATTAGTAGGGTCCATGCTAAAATATACGAGTTTTTCACCAAAATTTGAGAAAAAAGGAGCAAATATTAGGATTACATACATAACCAATTTAATTTTGAATTCCTTACTTAACAAATCAATATTAAAAAAATTATTTTAACTCTCGTAGAGTTTGTTTGGTTGGAGGTAAAAAGTGTGTGTATATAAGAGGTAGAAGTAAAAATAGATGTATAAGGATAAGTTTGGCGTTTGGTTAGAGAGAGTAATAAAGGAGAAATAATATTGTAAGTATACACTATAAAAATCATTTTATAGTAACGGTTTTTGTAAAAACTAAGTTAATTATTCGAAACAGTTTTTGAAAACTGTAACGGCCTTTATGACGGCACCCCTTACCGCGGCTTTTTTGGGCATTATAAAATCTTTGTATGTTACAATTTGTAACAGTCATGAGAGACCGTTACAATAGTTGTCTAATAGAATGCATTTGGAACGGCTAATTTGATTTTGATTTAATTGTTATTAGAACGGCCTTTATAACATATATAGGTATGGTTGTGCTTGAATTTTGACACAATTTTTGAAATACTCTTTGAAACGGCCATGCATTATGCTGTAATAGTTGTTGTATAGAGCTTTGTATTTCTTTTTGCAAGTGCTTTTGTAACGGTTTTTGTAACTTCATATGCGTATATTGGTTTTAGTTTTGTATCTGCCTTTGTTACTATTTATTACACTGCTTTAGTAACGGCTTTTTGGATGCCCGTTTTCAAAATTGATAACTATCTTTTGCATGGTCTTTGTAACGGCTTCATGATTATATGATAGTAATTCGTATTCCAAAAATCATTACAAATGCAATGACAATTTTTTTTATAATATTTAATTATATTTAATCTAATTTAATATTTATTTTTTAAAAAAATAAATTATTGAATTTTTTTATATCTATATAGTTTTAATTTTTTAAACGTGCAATAATATATATAAAAAATATTATATAATAAGAAAATAAAAATAATATAATTATAAAAATAAAAATATTATTTTTACATTGGATTTTGAAAAATAAAGAAAAATCCTAATCTAAATTAGCATCCTCTTCGACCGCGTGTTCATCGTCATCGCTGTCAGGTATCTGGGGATCAGCTGGAGGTTGGACCGTCAGAGGATCGGGCCAGGTGGGATCCATCCGCTGCATCCACTCCTCGACCCTCATTACTCGATCGTTAAGGTCGGGGAGCAGCAGTTATGGTGGCGAGGGTGATGGAGCAGTGGAATTTTTGGGCTATGATGGTCCAGCAGCCGTGTGGTAGGCCTCAGAACATAGATGAATACTCGGTCCCTCTTCCGCCCGCTTGCTGCTGACAACCACACATGTCGCTCATTCAAGGGCACCGAGCCTGTTGACGATAATAGAGGGTCTTGATCACTGTTTTGTCGATTCTGGCATTCGTCTATCATCCTCACGAATAGCTCCTGCGAACAGATTAAATGACTAGATTTTAAAAAAATTAATTTTAAATTCAAAATTAAATTATTTTGTATACTTACTGCGCCTCCGCTGCCCTCGAGCTGCTCCATTGGTTGTCCTCCTTCTTTTTGTAGCACTTCTCGAATACCTCCATTTGTTTGACGGGACGTGTGGTGCTCTAAAGATTATAATACATAATTGTAGAATTAATTGACAAATCTTTATGAAACTTAGCGATTAGTAAACAAATTATAGGTTATAATTTGAATATAATAAAACTTGAACGAATTAAATTGGAATTCGTTATAATATTTGGGGATAACTTATATTAATTAAGAAAATTCAGGAAGGACGTAATGAGTATTTTGAGAAAATTCTAATTAAACAAATAAAAAAAAAATAAAAATATTATATATAAATAAATTAGTAATAATATATATATATATATATATATATAAAACTATATAATGAAAAAATATCACTTTACCAGAAACATGGAATCTACCACCCGGATCAATTCCCCCTATTCAGCCCATAGAAAATTCAGAAATTGACAAAATTACTCATCATCCTGATGGATCCATAGGAGTAAAATTTTGTAGACAAAATTCATTAAAAACAAATAGGACTTCCTACTCTCATCCTATCACCCCTTGTAGACAAAATTCATTAAAAACAAATAGGACTTCCTACTCTCATCCTATCACCCCTTCTAGACACTCAACATCAGGAAAAATTAGACCTACTACCTCAAAATTTCAAGGAATAAGAATAGATCAAAATCTTGCACAACCAATATATCAAGACTATGAGGAAACAGGATCCCCCAATTCTGCACCATCACAAATTCTTACAATTACCAAAGAATTTCTAATTGACAAAAAATTTCTTAAAAAAGACTTTCTTTCTGAAGAAAATATTTCTAATAAAAAATCATTCATGAGTAATTTTTCTGAATCCCAAAGAGCAAACATCAGATCTGAACGGTACGAGTACATTTCATACACTAAACAAAATATTCTTTTTTTCTCCTATTTATTCCAAACATATGAAAATGATAAATTAGCAATTATCCAAAAAACTCTCAAGAAATGGACAAAGCTTGATGAGTTAATAATCTCCAGCGAACATCCACCTTTAGAGAAATCCGGTATTTCCATAAAAGGCCAAATCATCAAGTGTCTTCCAGTAAGTGAACCATCCACCAATGAGGTAAGCACTGTTCAGATTAAACAAAATAATTTTTTAAATTTAATCCTTCATTCCATAGGAAAACAATTAGATCAGATAGAAAACAAAATTGAATAAACTTTAAAAAAGAAAGAGCCCTCATCATCTTCTCTAATAACATCTAAAGACCAAACCCATTGCTAATAATCTTCCTTTTTAAATTTTTGATTATATACCAAAATTAAATTCAGAAAAATCTATTTTCTTAGGTATTCAAGAGAGATTAAGAGATCTAGGTAAAGACAAAGTCATTAATACAATTGGACAAAATCATGAAAATTCTGATAATGAACAAATTCCTAATTCTATTAACCGTGTTCAATATTTATCACCTTATAAAAATTATTATAAACCAACTCCTCCTGACCTAAAGATAGAAGAAATCCAAAATTTTAGGTCTTTTAATGGAAATTCAATATATGGATGGAATCTAGATACATTATCTGAATATCAAATTCTTAGCCTATGTAAACAAATGGTTATGGTATCAAATATTTACAAAGAAAGAGCAGGAGTAACAGATGAAGATGCTACTAAAAATCTTATATTAGGATTCAATGGTCAATTAAAAGGTTGGTGGGATAATACAATAAATGAGGAAGCAAAAACTCAAATTCTTTCAAGTGTTAAAAGAGATCCAGAAGGAAATATTATTAATAACGATGAAGGAAGACCCATATCTAATGCAATATCTTCTTTAATATATACAATCATTATCCATTTTATAGGAAATCCTCAAATATACCAAGAAAGGAATACATAATTTTTACAAACTTTAAAATGTAGAAAACTCCATGATTTTAGATGGTATAAAGATGTCATTTTATCCAAAATTTATGAAAGAAATGATGCAGATAGTTATTTTTGGAAAGAAAAATTTATTTCAAGATTACCAAAATCATTTGCAGAAAAAGTTCGTGAAAAAATTGAAGAAAAATACGAAAATATTGCATCCTTTTCTTATGGAGAAATTATTAATCATGTTAATTTAGTAGGATTACAATTGTGCAATGATTTTACTTTAAAAGCCCAATTAAAGAAACAAAATCTTACTACTAGAAAAGAATTAGGAAGTTGGTGTGAATAATTTGGATTTCAAAAAATAAGGACACCATCATCATCATCATCAAAGCCAAAACACTATAACAATAATAGACATATATCATCAAAGAAAACTTCTTTTAAATCCCCCACTAAACCCTCTCCTAAACCTAGTTTTCCAAGAAAAAATTTCTCAAAGAAAAAATATTCTAGTATTCCTAATTCCATTATATGTCATAAATGTAAAAAACCAGGTCATATGCTAGTAGTTGTAGAATGCGAAAGAAAATTTATGAATTAAATTTAGGAGAAGAGTTAACAAGTCAATTATTAAGAATCCTAGATGAAGAAGATTTAAAAATATTTGAAATTGAAAATTCTAGCTTAGAAGAACAACTAGATCAAATCCAAACATATGAAGGATATTCCTCCTCCTCAGAAGAATCCCAAAACTCTAATTCAGATAATAATAATGAATGTACCAGTTGTTCACCACAATTATGGCTTTGTAATAAATAAATAGCCACCTTAACCAACCAATTTTCCTTAATCTTAGATCTTATTGATAAAATTCAAAATCCTGAAAATAAAGAAATTTACCTCCATAAACTTCAAGAATTAATTTCAAATATGGTTGTTATATTCAAATTATTCTTAGTTTGTGATATCCTGGTACTAAATGGTATCAGAGCCAGGTGTACCGGGCTAAATGGTATAACGTGTCGAAGTCCAATTCACAAATTATGAACTTCTATATATGGATATACCCAGGATTTGCATGGCTCTGATACCATTTAGTACCAAGATATCACAAACCAAGAATAATTTGAATATAATAACCATATTTAAAACCATGTAAGGAAATATAAAGATCTAAAAGAATGAATATGACAATCAATTATATAAAGCAATAAATTATATAAAGATTATAAAAATTATAACAAGAATATTCAATGAAGCAGAAATTAAAGACAATTATGAGTGGAAGAAAACTTACTTGAATTTTCGAGAATTTGTATACAAAGATTTTACAGAAAAATTAAATGTACAAAGATACTGATCATCCAAAACATCTTATTTCTGTCAGAAGAAGTGAATGAAGAGGAAAGGATAAAGTACAAGAGAAATAACTTTGGAAGAAAAGATGAAGAACAAGAGAAAGAACTTGAAAGAAGCAAGCAAATGCTAGAGAGTGTTTGTGAGAAAAGCTCTCGAAGAATGAGTTGTGATTTTTTCTTCCAACAAATGCTTCTTTTTATAGAAATGCTTGGCCTTCATCATGGATTTGAATTATTGCTGATTGTGGCTATCCATCATACCTCAATAATGCAGCAAGTTGTCTGTCAAAACTGAAATGAATTTTTGGATTTTTTATTTTATTTATTTATTTATTTTTTTTAACATCATGATTAAATAATGATAACATCATTTTTAATATGAATTTGTTTCAATAATAAAATTTGTTACAACGATAAAATTTTTTACATCAAACTAAACTTTTATGAAATTGGACTAAAAATGCCGAAACAATCATCCTCATTTTCATCTCCGAGATGAATTGGCGATGGTGAATCTTCTTTGTCACTTTGAATCTCTTCAAGAATTTTCTGCATTTCTTCAGTGATTGTTGCTTTGGCAATTCTTGCGGACAAATTATTTTTCCTCAATAAAAATTGTTCTTGCTCTGAATTGAATTCTCTGCCAAGAATTGTTGACGTTTTGCACATTGTAGGATTTTGCTTGAACCACTCCAATATTGCTGTTTATTCAAATATTTCCGTATTCATTTTGTCCCACCATTTTACAAAGCATTTTTTCCCCAAGGAAAATATGATTGTATCTTCATCAATTTGGATGGGCTTGAATTGGGGCTCAATTTTCAGAATCCAAGTCAAATTAAATTGGATGTAGAATTTAAGTAAATTGGGAAGATGTTTTTCTGGAAACATACTGATTTTGAGATTTTCTGTGAACAATTTGAATGTATCCTGGACTGGTTTAGGAAGAATATGTGGTTCCGGACCAAAATAGTACCACCATCTGACGAACCAGTTTGTAATTTTCTCGGGAGAAATTTTGGTGCCAAAAAGAATATAAAAGGACATGCAATTTTTTCATTTTGCGTGAGAAGGAAATGTTGAAAGGCTTTGATATAGTCCCAATAGGATATCAAAGGATATTTTTTATTTGGTATATTTTTGAGCTCAAAGGGACTTTTTCCCCAATCGGACAAAGCAAGAATGGAATTTATGAAAATTTTTCTGTAGCTAATTTGTGAGGAGTTGGCTGGGGCTCATTTGGGAGGCATATTTTGAATGAAAATGGATCTGGTAGAAACAAGAATGTCTTCATAGAATTGTTGGGTCTTTTGAGGATCTTCATAAATCCTGTTGTGATTTTCATCAAGAACCATTGTCGCCATCAAAATAGGATTATCTTGAGTTTGTTTATTTATCCACTCATCCTCAATTACACAATCGAGATGGAAATCTGTTTTCTCAAAATATGGGGAAATTGGTGGATTGGATTGGGAACTGGTAGGCCTAGCAGTAGAAGTACTTGCTATGCCTTTGTAAGTTTGAGTAAGTTTGGAAGGGGCAAGAGGAATTGGTTTTTCCAATGGGGTAAATCTGTTGAAAATTTGAATAGGAGTTTGTGATAATGATGGTGTTTTTGGGGTTGTTTGGGTAAGACTTTGTGTTTTTGATTGGGGAGATGGGGGTAAAACTCGTAATGGTTTTGGATTTTGTGGAATTTGTGGCTTTGAAATTTGAAGATTTTGGGGTCTTAATTGGGTCTTCTCTGGCATTAGAGAAGGGTATTCTAATTTGAAAATTTGGGTTGTTGTTTTTGCTAAAGGACTTACCTTTAGCTTTAAATCTTCACCTAATTTCGACATCCCTGCAAGAACTCTCTTGTCAAATAGCCAGGTTGTGATTTTGAGCTCCTTTAATATATTCAATATCAAAATCAAATACAAATAATAAAGCTTGCAATCTTGCAAAAATTTATTTTGAAACTAAATTTTTAACATCTTTTGTAAATACATCTTTTGCAGCTCTACAATCAATTTTTAAGAGAAATTTTTTATTTAACAAATCATCTTGGAATTTAGAAATGCACAATACAATAGATAATATTTTCTCTTTTATTGTAGGATAATTTTTCTGAGTTATAGTTTTCCAGACTCCAGAATAATATCTTACTATTGTTTCTTTATTATTAATAATTTGACTAAGAATACCTCCATATCCTAGTTCGGATGCATTTGTTTGTACAATTTTTTGGTGCAGTTAGATGCCATATACTTAGACAAGGAATTTCTTTAATTTCTATTTTTAATTTTTTTCACTAAATCTGTATGAATTTGGGTCCAAGGTGGTGGTGGAGTTTTTAATCTTTCATATAATGGTTTACATATTTGTCTAAGATTTGGATAAAAATCTGAAACATAATTTAGGCTTCATAAGAATCTTTGTAGTTGAGTTTGTCTAAAATTTGGTCTGAAAAATTTTCTCCAAAAGTTAGAGATCTTTGAATTGGGACAATAGTTCCCTGATGAATTTGATGTCCTAAAAATATAATATTAGTTTGGAAGAGTTTTATTTTGGGGGCTGATACAACTAAACCATTATCTTTAATGAGTTTAAGAAATATTTGTAAATATTTTCAGTGTTTTTCTATATTTTCGCTGAAGACTAAAACATCATCAATATAAACAATAGTGAAAGAAGTATATGGAGTGAAAATATCTTCATAATTTTTTGAAATTCTGATGGAGCATTTTTAAACCAAATGACATAACATTCCACTCAAATTGACTAAAAGGGAGAGTAAAAGTTGTTTTATATCTATCTTTTTCATCAATTTGAATTTGCCAGAATCCTGATTTCATGTCAAATTTAGAAAATATTTTTGCATTATAAAGTCTTTTAAGAAGATATATTTTATTAGGTATGGGATACCTAATCCATCTTAATGCTTTATTTAAAGATTTGTAATTTATAAGGGTGTCCCTCTTTCTAATTCTGCATTTTTCTGGACATAATAAGCTAGACAAGACCAAGGAGACTTTGAAGGGCGAATCAATTTTTTAGTAAGAAGATCTTGAATTTTTTTTTTTTTTTGCAATATTCTAGTAATTCTTGATTCATCTGCTTTAGTAGGAATTTATCTTTCATCAAAATCTCTTTCATATGAGAGATTGATAACATGTTTTTTCCTTTCTCAAAATGCATTTGGTGATTCCGAACAAACTTGTTTTTAAATTTGATTTTGAAATTCAAGAATTTTCTTTTGAGTGAAAGGTGCATAAATTTGTTCTTCTATTTTTTTTATGAGAAATTTCATCTTTTAAAAAGAGAATTTATTTTTCTTTATTACTAATTTCTTGGAATATAAAAGTATCTTGAACTACTTTAATATCTCTTTGGGTTACAGGGAAATGAAATTGAAATATGATATTTTTTTCCATTACTTTAGTCCTAATCCCTTCAAAACTTACATTAATTGGGTAAAGCATTTGGAGAAAAGAATTACCTAAAATTATTGGAGTATTAAGATCTTTGACTAGTACAAAACTAGTTTTAAAACAAATTCCATTATTACACACATGAGCTTTTGAAAGTTTGAAATCAATTTTGAAATTAGCTAAATTAGCAGCTGGGAGTTTTTCTTTAGTTTTTTCGAAATATTTAGTGGGGATTAACCCTTCTTGAATACAATTCATGTCTGCTCCCAAATCCATTAAAGCTATGGCATTTAATTTAAAATTTTCAATAACTAAATTAATTTTTACATACCATTTTTTATAAGCAATTCTAGAGATGGTATTAAAGAACGTTTCTTCTTTTTCAGAGACTTTAGATGGGGATATTTTGTTAGAATTTTGTTTGGAAATTTGATTTTGAAGTTTCATGATTAAAATTTCCTGTTGTAATTGATCATGGTTTTCTTTTAAAGTTTTAACTTCCTTTTTTAATTGTCTAACTTCATGTTTTAGGTCAGATATTGAAACTTTAGAATTAGAAGAATCAAAAATATTTATAATTTTTGAGAAATCTGTTTTAGGAGGGGGTATTAGGAGGGGGTTTTATATGTATATATATATATATATATATATATATATATGAATTAGAGAGAGAGAGAGTTCAGAGTGGGCTGGTGGGCCACCACCCCCACCGCTTCACTCTCTTCTCTTTTGCTTTATACACACACATACATAATACAACACACACACACACACACAAACACAATTGTGAAAATTGCAATTCTTCGGCGGTAAAAGAAAAAGAAACAGAGCTACAAAAATTGTAAATTTTAATTTATATTAATTTATATAATTATATTATTTGATTAGTTCATTTATTAAATATTGATTATATGGAGTGATGTACTATTTAATCGGAATATTTTACTAGTTTGGCTATTTAAAATAGTATCAAATTACATATCAAATCGGATATAAAAATGATATCATTGGTTAATTAGATTATTAAATTTATTAGATTTGAATATTACTATAGTTAATTTATACAATTCCATCGGAATTATTAACCAAATACGCAATTCTACATATTGTTGTTTAATTAAATTATATAATAGCGAGAAATTGATAGAACATTCATAGAAATATTTTGAAAATTATATTTAAGAAATATTATGTTATTAAGGAGGAAAAATGAGGATTTTAATGATGACCAAATTTAGGGATGTTATTAAAAACGATAGTTATAAATATATAAGGAGTTTGATTAAATGAATCCCTACGAATTAAATGATAAATTATAAATATTTTTATGAAGCCTAATGTGTCTAGTTATTAAGAAGAATTATAACGAAGATTTATATTTTGATAGAATTGAAATGTTAGAGAATTATTAGAAATTGTACGAATAATATTTAATATTATATTTAAAACAAATTATGATATTCTCGATATATTAATTATATGTGGTACAACTCATTATAGGATACGGGGATAAGGTGAAAAGACTAACAATTATCAATTGAGTAGATAGAAGCGTTGTGAGCTCGAGGTAAGTAAATAATTAGTATTATCTATGTATGTTTTCTTTATTTGTGGTATTACTGTTATATAAATTTGTGGTTCATGCTGACATTGATTCATCTGGAAATATATGAGTGGTGAATGATTTAATTTGATTGACGATATTGTGTACATGGAATGAGAAAATACGTTGAAATGTTATGTCTGTTGTTTGATGTGTTGTGGATGTCTGAAAACGAGAGTATATCAATATCTTGTTTTACGTTACTAGTTGCTTACAAGAATGGTGATATGTGGAAATGAGGGAGTGGTGGAAATTGAATATAATTGTGGTGTGAATACCACTTGATATTATTGAAAAGCCTGTAAGGTGAATGAGATGAAAAGAGCTATGATGCCATATGAGAAAGAAATGAATGAAAAGAGCTATGATGCGATATAAAAAACTATGATGCAATATGAAAAGAGTTGTGATGCAATATAAAAGAGCTATGATACGATATATAAGAGCCATAATGCGAATTGAAATAGCTAAGATGCGAAATGAGATTGATGAGCCGGTTGTCAAGGGGATTCATTTGAATTTATATAACGATGAGATTGAGTTGATGGAAAAACATGATATCACCTTCTGGTAAGCAAACTAGAAAACAAGAGAAGTTTAATTGATTGTCTTATTGCGAGATAGCTATGTGGTATAATAAAGATGATTATATTGGGATTAAATTGGCTATATTCCATGCATGTTGCCTGCTTATCTTGTTTGAGGCTATATTTGATATACATATATAGATAGGGCTAGTTATTTAGTTACTGAGTTGCAAGCTCATTCCTCTGCTGACATTTTTTCATGAATAGATTTTGAGGTGTCTGCCTGTCGAAGGCTTGGTCTAAATGCTATATTCAGGCAGGTCGGGCCAGTACTCGATTTTCTCCTTACTGTTAGTTAAAATACAAATCACATTTTGTTTGTATAAAGAGAATGTAAAAGCATGGGGATTACTTGTGATGAATCACCTTGTGATGTTTGATATGTATATATATATATATATATAATGTTGTGGGTTGATTATACCTGTTATGACGTTGGGATTACGTCTGCGTATTGATTAGATGATTATGTGCATATTTATATATACGAATATAGGGGTTACTTTAAGTATGACATTTATGGAGGATATAGCCCTAGTAGCGATAGAGGGTCCTACATTAGGTGGTATCAGAGCAGGGATTAGATTTCCTAGGGATAGTAGATGAAATATAATATTATACATAAGGTATATATTAGGAATCTACTCACATGTGTGCATTTCATATAGGATGGAAGCGTAAAGGGAAAACGTTGCTGGCCCAATTGAGTCATTAGAGTCTGTGCAAGGTCATGATTCTGCATCAGAATATCAGGGGTTAGAATCCCAAAATATAAATGCCCCACAACTAGAAATAAACCCTTTTATGCAACAGTTTCTGGAAATGATGCAGAGGATAGCTCCACTGCTACAATCCCAACCACATGATGCAGTTATTGACAAAAATTATAAAATAGTGAGGAGACAGGGGGCGAAGGTATTTGCAGGTACAACTGATCCTACAGAAGCAGAAGAATGGTTGAGAAATGCGGAAAGGGTGTTGGATAAAATTGAATGCACTTCTGAGCAAAAGTTGAGGTATGTAGTGTCCTTACTGGAGAAAGACGCCTTAGACTGGTGGGAAACAATTCCGGGGAGCAAGAACTGACTTGCCACTTTGACATGGAATGACTTTTTGAATGAGTTTGCTGACAAATATACTCCACCGATCTGCAGAAATCGTAAGAAAGTTGAATTCCTTGAATTAAAGCAGAATGATTTATCTGTTGCTGAGTATGAATTGCAATTTGTGAGATTGTCGAAATATGCTCCAGAAGAGGTGAGTATCGATGAATTAAGGAGAGACAGGTTTAAAAGAAGGTTGAGACTTGAGATTCGGGAGAAAATAGCAATTAAACCTCCAAGTTATGGTGTGCTGCTGGAAGCGGCACTGAGGCTAGAAGAGACATCTATTGAAAGGAGTCCTATTGAAGCTAAACGGAAGAAATTGACAGGTAACCTGAATCATACATCAGGACAAAGTGGTGTAATTTTCTTTAGGAGTTCTGGTTTGCAGAGAGGTTGGTATAGAGGCCGAGGAGTGGGTCAGACTAGCAGGTCTCCTTCAGTGTTTTCGAGTAAAGGTGGGCCTACTACAGTTGGATTTGGAGGAAGACAAGGTCCAGCCAGATCGTTCAGTGGAAGATCTATTCCTTCTTGTGCTAATTGCGGTAGGAGATACACTAATGAATGTTGGGGAGCTCAGCCAATTGTATGTTATCGTTGCCATCAGCCGGGACATATTGTTAGGAACTATCCTACATGGAGGGATAATACCAGAGGACCTCAAACTTCTTGGTTGAGCAGTGTGGGGGAAAACTCACAGCAACAGGTATGAGTCGAGGACGAGGTAAAGGTGGTCGAGGTAGCAAGAATATTTCCACGACATATACAGGATGAAGGGGTTTGTCCGACCTAGTATTTCACCATAGGGAGCACCAGTATTATTCGTAAAGAAGAAGGATGGGAGTATGAGATTATGGGTCGATTATAGACAATTGAACCGAATCACAATCAAGAACAAGTATCCTTTGCCACGGGTTGATGATTTGCTTGATCAGCTAAAAGGTGTCACTGTATTCTCTAAAATTGATTTGAGGTCAGGGTATTGAAAAAGAGTCAATCCCAAAGACAACTTTTAGGATCAGGTATGGCTGCTTGGTTGACCTTATTCTTCGCCAACTGTGTCTGGAATTCTAGACTCACCAAATTCTCCAGAAGCTAGCGCCAGATCTCCTGTGAATTGATGACTAGTTTCGGGCGTCGGCGAATGCTTCCACAGGAACTTACCCTCTTGCGAATTGACGACATTGAATATTAACTCGTCATCGCAGTTCCACAAGTAGGACAGCTGCAAATTTTACATATTAAAAAAATATAAATATTAGATACAAAATGTAAGATTACTTAAAATTAAATATTATTTTTACCTTTAAATTTTGAAACCAAAATAACTGGTGCTCTTGTGGGATATGAGATATGTTCCCCCAGGGATGCGGGTAATGTTCTTTGACCGTAGCATGGATCGCAGTGTTAAAATCTTGATCTAACCTGAAAAATAATTAAATATTAGAAATAATAAAAAATTTCAAATAAAATTTTTATAAAATAATTTAATAAATTTACATACGTACCTCGCTTCCCGGAGGCTGATATAATGCCTCTGGGACACTGGTGGCAGTGGTGGTGCTGGTGGTGGTGGTACTCCCCACGGCCAGGTCGGGGCCTCTATACTACTGGGCGCATACCACATTTGACCCCACTGTGGGGGCATCAGCAAGCCATGACCTCATCCTGAAGGAGGCGGAGCACCGATAGTCATGGATTTATAATTTTAAAAATATTAATACTAAAAATTATTAATTGTAATTTATTAATGATAAAATTATATTTTTTTCTAAAATTTTTAAATGTTCCTAAAATTTGCGTTGAAATCCATTTTTTTTTCCCTAAAAATTGCATTCTAGTCCATAATTTTCTTAAAACCTGCATTAAATTCTGAAAAATTGTGCATTAAAATTCCTTTTTTTTTTTCTAAAATTACATTAAGGTCCATTTTTTTCTAATTCTCATAAACTGCACAATTTTTCTAAAAAATGCATTAAGCTCCAACTTTTTTAAAATTACATTGAGGTCCATTTATTCCTAATCATCCTAAACTGCATAATTTTTCTAAAAATTGCATCAAGGTCCAACTTTTCTAAAATTACATTAAGGTCCATTTATTCCTATTATCCTAAACTGCATAATTTTTCTAAAAAGTTGCATTAAGGTCCATTTTTTTCCTTAAAATTGCATTAAGATCCAATTATTTTCTAATAATTGCATTAAGGTCCTATTATTTTTTCTAAAAATTGCATTAAGGTTCTATTCTTTTTTTTTTTTACTAAAAAGAGCATTAAGGTCCATTTTTTTTTTTCTAAATTCCATGATTTTCCTAAAATTTGCCTAAAATGTGTAAAATAAAAAAATTACATAAATTCTTTAGAAAAAAATTGCATAAAATTTGCAAGTAGATACATACTCATTTTCAGAAAATTCCCATAAATATATTTCCAACAATCAACAATCATCTTCATAAATACAAATAATATCACACGTATTTTCAGAAAATATCATAAATATATTTCTAACAATCAACAATCATCTTCATAGAACATACATACACAATTTCAGAAAAAGTACAACATACAATACATTATACCTAACAATGAACAATTTCAGAAATATATTCAATCAATAAAATTTAAATATTCTTGAAGAATTAGGGTTTGGTTCTTAGAAACATGGACTCTCCTAACTCTCCTCTCACACACACTCCTACACATCCATACAGACACACACTCAACGGTGGACAGCATGGTGGCGTGGATGGCTCCACGACGGCGGAGGAAGCGGATGACGAGGTGGCTGTTGTCGATCACCATGGAGAGGGTGATCTGTTGATCGATGGTGGGGTTGGCGACTCCATTACCGCGCGAATTCGAGCAGAGTTTAACCTTGCAGAGTTTTTTGCACTTGCGAAAAGGGTGATCGCTGATGGCGATCAGGAATCAAAGGCGGCACTCGCTGCACTGATGCAGAAGTTTGTCTTTGTGCCTATGTCGGAGAAGGCTGGATCGGGGACCGAAACACCCACGGCTGTAATTGTTGCTGCAGTTTCTGTTCCAGCTGCCGCAATTGCTACTACCACCAGCCCGTTGCTGCCAACGTCGGGCACCACCTGCTGCTGGTGCTGCTAACATTGAAGGTGGAGATGATAAGTTTCAGCTGCCATCGTCCTCGCCCACCGGAATATTTGTGGGTAATGTGCCTCTACAATCGGGTCTAAATCTTTTGAATTCTGTTGAAAAAATTATTGATGCTTTCCATAATTCAACAAGAAAAGTATTGTCGTATGTGCCTCCCACGATGTAAAATGGGGAAATCATTGTTCGTCCCACATTAGATACAATTAGAGAGGGATCTTGTCGATGGAATGCAACGGCGGTGGGTTATTTCTTGGGAAAACACCCATATTTTCATCACTTGAAAGATTATGTTAAATCTCTGTGGCCATTGTTAAGTGAAGTTACAGCCACGTCAAATGGGTTCTTCTTTTTCCGATTTAAAACGGTGGTGGCGATGGAAGAAGTAATCGAGGGAGGACCGTGGTTGTTTCAAGGAAAACCAATTGTGCTACAAAACATGGAGCCAGGCATGGTTCTTCGAAAACTGAAACACGCAGAGGTCCTGGTATGGGTTAATTTTCGACACTTGTCGATGGAACTATAGACCAATGATGAATTGAGCATGGTGGCCAGTGGTATTCGGAGACCTCTCTACCCGGATGCGATCACTCGAGCATGCACAAGACTGGATTTCCCTCGTGTATGCCTCATGCTTGATGTTAATTCTAAACTCCCAAAGAACTTGATTATTATGTCACCAACGGAGGAGGGAGGCGAAATTGTGTGTAAGGTTGATGTAGAATATGAATGGTTACCTCCTAAATGTACCACTTGCATGAGTTTGGGACATGCTACAAAGGATTTTATCACTACAAAACCTTCCAAACCACCAGTCAATATTTATGTACCATGAGTACGGCCTCTAGCCGTACCTGCTGCTCCACCACCCACGGAGCAATTCTCCACGGTTGCTACTCTGGTGATGGAAGTGGCGGATTACACCGCTTCCCCCTTACGAGAAAATCGAGGTAAAGAAATTGTTGTCCATAATATCTTTGATGCACTGATGCTCCTTGATGATGATGCAGAGGTAATATCCCGGAGTCGTAACAAATGCAGCCCCTGTACGAGTAATCCATGTTGAACGCAGCTGTTTGGAATGTCCGGGCCCTGAACAGGAGGGACCATCAACTAGCTGTCACCAATCTAGTTAAGGAGTTCAGGTTGCATTTTATTGGTCTCTTAGAAACGCGAGTACAAACACAGAATGCGATACGTATTCAACTCGCTACCCTACCTAGATGGAAATGGTTTATTGATCCTGTGAGTGCTGGTAATCAAATTTGGATTGCATGGGATGATGATACTCTTGATGTAACTATTTTGGACATTGGTGCTTAATTTATTCGTTGTCATGTCCATGTACGGAACCTCCATGATACCTATGCTTTTACTAGTGTTTATGGTGCCAATGAGGTGGGTGCTCGACGAGAACTATGGCAGACACTCAATCTACTGGCAAGTCAATGTTCTGAGGAGTTGTGGATTGTAGGTGGAGACTTTAACACCATCCTTGACTTAAGTGAAGTTTGTGGCAACTCGAGGGATATTCGCTTAGCCAGCTATGAATTTAATGCCTGCATTATGGAAACTGGTTTACTCCCTATGCCGATGCAAGGAGAGTGGTTTACTTGGCATAATTGTAGTATGGACTCACGTAGCTTATGGAAACAGTTGGATCAAATGCTGATCAATGATCACTGGCTGACACGATGGCCGAATGCTTCCTATATGTGTCTGCCACCCCGTACATCTGATCATTATCCCCTTTTGTGCTGAAGGGGGACACACAACATAACTTTGGAGGTTTGTTCTGATTTGATGGGTAAGATTGGAGGTTTGTTCTGATTTGATAACTATCTTATCCTCTCACCTCAGTTTCGAACTACTGTGCAAACTGTTTGGCAACACAATTTTGTGGGTATTTAAAGTATTCCATTACCCGTAAGCTTAAAGCTCTTAAACCAGTGTTTAACCAGCAGCAGAGAAACAAGGGAGATCTATCACAGAATGTCCAAAGTGCTAAGGAATTTCTTGATACGGCACAACGACTTCTAAGCCTTGATAGACATAATACTTTACTTCTGCACCTTGAGCATTGTTGTAGGTTGGTCTATAAAAAAGTGGTGAAACTTGAGCAGGTTATGCTACAACAATGGGCCAAGGTGCAGTGGATGAAAGGGGGAGACCAATGTTCTAGGGTATTCTTTCGTGAATTGCACAGAAAAGAACTAAACGGCGGATTTTTCAGATTGATGATGAGCAAGGCAACACTCACACGGACCCTCAAGATGTAATCCGAGAGTTCATTGCCTTTTATAGAACTCTATTGAGAGGTGAGAGGAGCAGGCAATTCATTGATATTCGATATCGACGCCCTTGGGCTCGCCACATTCTTACTGATGAGGAGGCTCAGGAGATGGTGCGCCCTGTCACGGCAACTGAGGTAAAACTGGCCCTCTTTGGCATTGCCAAGGATAAAGCTCCTGGTCCTGATGGTTACACCTCAGGTTTCTACAAAGCAGCTTGGCCTATTGTGGGTGCTGAAGTCACGCATGCTATCATAGACTTCTTCACTACTGGGAAACTATTGAAGTAGGTAAATGCTACATACTTAGCACTTATACCTAAAGTCCATAATCCTACTCGTGTGGCCGATTTTCGTCCTATTGCATGCTGTAATGTTCTTTATAAAGTCATTACCAAGATCATAGTGTAGTGTATGAGTTTGATGTTGGAAAAGATTATTAACCCATCCTAAACGGCTTTTGTTTTAGGTCGCTCTATTAGTGACAATATTCTTCTGGCTCAGGAATTATTTTCAGGCTATAATCAGCAGCCGCTACCACCTCGTTGTGCTCTCAAGGTGGCTATCCGTAAGGTATATGATACAGTTGATTGGGATTTTCTTCTGGCTATACTTCAGTTGTTTGGATTTTCGAATAAATTCATAAGCTGGATTGAAGAGTGTGTTACTACACCTTCGTTCTCTATTGGGATTAATGGAACTCCTCATGGATTCTTTGTTGGAGCCAGGGGCCTTCGGCATGGAGACCCGATGTCATCATATTTATTTGTCCTGAATATGGAAGTTTTGAACCTCATCTTGCAGCAACTGATAGATCAGGACATGAACTTTGCATTTCACTGGAAGTGTGCCCCACTTCACCTAGTTTAACTTGAATTTGCGGATGACTTATTATTGTTCTCCCGAGCGAAGGTGGATTCGATTCACTTACTCAAACAAGGACTTGATTATTTTAGAGACATGTCTGGCCTCAGGGTCAGTCCTCAGAAGAGTCACCTAATCCTTTCACGAGCAGGCCATGGAATCAGGGGTCAACTGTTAGAGGTACTTCACTTTCTCGAGGGCTTTTTACCGCTTAAATACTTGGGATTACCACTTATTTCATCTCGCCTTACTATTGCTGACTGTAAGCTGCTCCTTACAGAGTTGGATCAGCGTATTAAGGGTTGGGAAAGCATCTCCTTGTCCTATACTGGGCGTCTATAGATCATTAAATCCATACTCATAGCACTCAGTGTATATTAGGTTTTTGCTTTTATATTACCAAAAGGGGTTATAAGAGAAGTAGAGAGGAGACTACGGGCATTCTTATGGCAGGGTACATCTCACCATGGATATGCTAAGGTAGCTTGGGAGCATGTTTGTCAACCCATTAATGAAAGAGGTCAGGGGCTTCGGGATATTCTTGCACTTAATTGTGCACTCATGGGTCTCAAACTTTAAAAAGTTATATATGGTGATCGATCATCTATATGGGTGGACTAGATATACTATACACGTTTACGGGATATGACAGTATGAACGACTCCCGAACGAGGCGGTTCTTGGGGACGCCATAAACATCTTCGCCTACGCCCCCTACTTTGACCTTTTGTTGAGTACCGAATTGGGGATGCGACTACCTTTTTATTATGGCATGATCCTTGGCATGAACTGGGACCACTTATCCAACAATTATCACATGGCCATTACCTCACGGGTACTTAATTGACAAATATAGTTGCTGCTGTAATTGAGGATGGGCAATGACAATTGCCCCATATTACGGATATTCATTGCCCACAGATCCTCCATACTCTCCCGCATATCTATGGGGGCATTGACCGTATTTCTTGGCGATTATGCTACTCCAGGTTTTTAGAATTGCGGGTACCAAGGTAGGCTGGTCTTCACTACTCTTGGGCCCCTTCAAGATTCCTTGCCATACGTTTATCCTCTGACTCGCCATCCTTGGAAAGTTTTTTATAGTTGACAAGCCTATCTCACTTGGGTACCACTTATGTCTTGTGTAACAAAGAGGCTACTGAAACACACAATCACCTCTTCTTTCATTGCCTCTACTCAAGACACTGCTTGAGGTGATCCGGCCCACCCTACGTTTTGACTGGCCCCACCGTGACTGGACTACCGACGTTCTGTGGGCTGCAAAAAAGTGGCGAGGAAAGCATTGTATCTCGACTTCTTATCGTGCACTATTGGGCTCTCTTATATACCACATATGGCGCAAGCGCAATCTTCGATGATTTGATGGAGGAATACGGGGGCATCTTCCGTAGAAAAACTTATTATTGAAGATGTCCGACAACGGATACTTAGTGTTGATTTACCTCCTTCTATTAGTACTTGTGCACTTTTTCATTTATGGCGGATCCCTTGGCCTGTCGAGGTGACTGCCTAGCCTTTCATGTTGTATTGTACCGAGGTACAACTATTTATTTAATGAAATTTATATTTATTGAAATATATATATATATATATATCCAACCAAAATTTATATATCAGAAAAATAAAAAAAATAGAAAATAGAAAACAAGAAACAGAAAAATATTTCAAAATTAGTTTTTGGAATTTTTCTGAAAAATCTCAAGAAAATACCTATTATTTAAGAAAAAAACCAAAACTTTTAGAAAGAAAAATATATTAGCATTTTATAAAATATTAATATTTCCCAAGTTTTATAAATGATCAAGGTTTTTTAAAATTACAAAAAAATTTAGAAGTATAGAAATTTATTAGAATTTTTTAAAAATACAGAAATTACATAAGATAATTATTTTTTATGGAGATTTTTTTAAAATTATCAAAAATTTAAGATAATTTAAAAAAATAGAAAATTATGAAAAAAAAAATTAAAAATTGCAGAAAATGATTAAAATTTTTAAAATTTTTGAAATTTATTAGAATTTTTTAAAATTACAAAAAATTCTGAAAATTACATAAAATTGAAAAAATTATAGAAAATATCTAAAAAAATTTATAAAATCAGAGAAATATTTATAAAATCACAGAAATATTATACATTTTTTTTATTTACAAAAATAAAATCCAACAAAATTAGAAAAAACAAGACATATCTAGTGGTGGCGCGGTGGGATTAGTGGGTTGGATACAAACACACACACACACACACACACACAGAGAGAGAGAGAGAGAGAGGTGGTGGGGGGGGGGGGGGGTGGGGGGGGGGGGGGGGGGGGGGGGGGGGGGTTCTGGAAGGGATAGAGAGTGAGAGGGAGGAAGGGGGAAAATATGCTAAGTATCGATTTTATATTCTTTTTTTAGCTGTTCCAAAAATCGGTACAAAGAGTATTATAATAATTAAGTGGCATTGCCAAATTACAATTATATAGTCATTTATAAAATCATTACAAAAAGAGTGCCAGAAATGATATTAGAATTACCACGAACAATATTGTATTGGATGCCGTGAAAAATGCATTACGAAATGTTCTAAAAGGACCAAAATGATGCCATTTTGCTCCTCCTTGTTAGAAAAGCAATTACAAATGGTATTCCAAATAATTAATTATACTTTACTAAAATGTACCCATAAAAAAAATAAGTGGGACAATTTAATGTTGTAGAACGTATCTATTATGTGGAACAATATAATTTAAATACATAAAAAAAAATTATAGTTGATATTGATACATTTTCGTAGTATGCAATAAATTTATATATTTATAAATGTTAGTATTACATTGATTTGACTATCATATCACATTGTTGAACTGCATGGGTTAATCAGGCCGTCAAAATTCAGATCAACCGTTAGATATGATCATACTTATAAAAGAATACATTTGGCAAAGTTTTAGCTTTATTGGGTATACGAATGTCGAAATATCGTACCTGTAACATAAAAGTATCATTCAAAATGGTGTATAGTTGAATCAAGGTATGTGATTTTAAATCATACCTTTTGATATGATCCAATGAACACATACTCTTATATATTTAAATTTGGTATGAATCGGATGATCGGATTTTAAAATATCATAATTCCCAACATAAATTTTTGAAATAGTTCAAGATTTGTAATGGATTTTTAAATGGTTCAAATATTTTAGCTTTGTACCGGCCTTTGTGACAACTTTTGTAACGGCTATGAAAATGAAAAATACCCTCAAACTTTTTCATTTTGCCGCAATAATTTAAGTGGAACAGCTTTTGTAATGGCTTGTTAATATGTAGTTGTTACAAAATTTCAATTCCCTCCTTTCTCCCCAAAAACTCCAGAGTTTGTTGTTATACATGGCTTTTGTAACTGTCGTGTTATTTTTTGCTATTTCAAATTAATAATTTTTTAAAACATAATTTTTTTTATTTTAAATATAATATTTCATATTCTTCAATCTCGTGGTCCTCAAAGCTATTTTCATCATCCTCGTCTTCGTCATTATCAATTTGAAAATGTTGCATCCATGATGTACCTGCACCATGTTGTTGTGCAATCGAAACATCAACAAAGATTTGTATACCATCGGATCATAGAAATCGTATGTTCGATTGTCCGTAGCAACTTCAGGGACTGTATGACTTCCTTCAGCTGATATACGATATCAGTCCACCGAGACGCATCAACAACTTTTTGAGTCTTGGTTTCGCAAAGAGTCATCCAATCTGCTTTGTCTCTTTTCATATACTTGGGTACTCAGTGTAGTACACTAGTACTACTTGTTATGCCAGTATAAATGGTTCATCCTTTTGATACATCTTTTTTAAGTTTACATCAATGAGGTGATAGCGTGGGTGTACCTTCATGCCTCTTACTAGATCGACCCAAGGACACTTAACATGTATATTGAATTTGCAAATTTCAGAAATAACAACTTACTCATAATATGGCGTGACTACTTCACAGTTGGTTAATATGTACATCTTGATAATGTGGCATTCTGATCCACTGATCCATCTCTTCTTTGAGGCACCACCAGCTCAACCAGGATTGTTGAAAATAGACTATTGGATTTCATCTTCGTTGCTCGTGATATCATCACTTCTACATAATAATAATATGAACTAGGAAGAAATCAATAGGATAGGACCTCGTACCATCATCAGGCACACTATCGTGAGAAGAAGAAAAATAACTCGGCCCGACTACATAAAAAATCATCCTCTATGCCGAATCCATCAATTGTTCATCACCCTAGTATGAACAATTACCCTCCTCATGAGCAGCTGAGGTGTGCTCCTCTAGAAATTGAGGGGTAGTCACAGCATCAAAGTACTCCGACACCCTCTCGTCGCCATAAGAAATTCAATTATAATATTTTGGTATAACCTTTGGATACACAAGTGATAACTGACATCACCGGGTATTCTGAACTTTGTGTTTTGCACTTCTGGCAAAAGACCTAATTTTGTCTCCATCCATATGTTCATACTGACCCTTGGCTCATTTTATGAAAGTCTTAACCCCATTCTCAAACTCCGGTATAACACCTAGCCTCCCCGAGAGGTTCTTATGATAATATATTCATCTCCTCATTTGTCATAACATGATGATATATATATATATATATATATATATATCACTACATTCACACGCATATATATTTATATAATTTGACCTATAAATTTATAATATTAGATTACACTAATTAAGAATACATAATATATAAGATCAAAAAATCATAAAACTAAAATAAGTAAACTAAAATTAATTTAATTAACACAAAAGGCTTAAATTAGTTGTTACCCAGTCAACCAACTCAAGAGATATTGAGAGTGTGTGTGCTTAATAGGCAATTCAACAATAAATAAAATAAAAGAAAATAACTTGCAACACAAATATATATAAGATATTTTGTACCGGTCATTCTAACGGCTAGAACAAAAGACGTTAAAAAAAGTAGCCGTTATAATGTCCCGATTTGGAACGAGTTTTGTAATACACTTGGGTAAAAGAAACCGTTCATTTTCCCACATTTTTGTAAGATCAAACTAACATAACGGTATCGCGGTTTTTTACATGGCTTTTGCAACGGCTCCTCATTTTTTTCATTGGCCGTTGCAAAATTAACTAGCCGTGCCAAAAACTATATGAAAATAGTAGCAGTCTATAATAATTAACGTGTTTTGTAACGGTCTTCTAATTTAAAACTTTGTAGCGGCCTTTCAAACATTGTTTGTAACGGCTAACATTATAAAAAAATGTTGGCCATCCCTAAATTAATAAACAATTACAAAAATCATAACAAATTGTATCGGATATAGTGATGTAACGGCTTTTGTAATATATTCAGGTTGTAACGGCCTTTTAAACGATTTTGGCCGTTACAACTTGCTTAGCAAAATTTATATTATCACCGATATGACATCAGCACAATTTATTCTTTACAAATTTATGTCAAAAACCATGTGTACTAGAACAGCCTTACGGCCGTTACAAATCCCTCATTTTTTTATAGTGATATAAAACCCCTTCAACATCCAATTTTGTTTTCTTCCAACGCATAAGATAAAAAGACAAAAAGTACATATTTTATATTTATTTACTCTATTACCATACACATAATTTTTCTTTAATTCTTTTATCATTTCCGTTGATAACGCCGGTATATAATCTTTGAAAGTAATAATTAAATCACCGACAAAAAGTGCTAATGTTGGAATTTAATTTCTTATTTGAGGGCATTGGTAGTAATTTACATTTTATTTAAATTGAATATTTTGAAATAAATGAACAATATTCATATATTCGTGTTCTTGTTTGATAAATATTTTTTATCAAAAAATATTCTTGTTCTTGTTTTATGAATCTTTTTATTAATAATGATGCATGCATTTTTTGCACGATTCAAAGTCTTTGGATCTTGATATCCGATTAGGGCTAATTGAGTGAAAGGTCTTGGAAAGAAGACCTGCAAAAGAACACGTTACTCTGATGCTTAAGTTAATCCTGAATTTAAAAATAAATAAATATGAAGATAAATTGTAATGAAAAATAATAATTTCGTAAGCAAGAACACGAATTTTGGAATGAGAGAGTAGCAGTTTTTTTGAAGGTGGAAGGGGGAATCTGTTGAGGGTGCCATCCATATTTATAGAAGAGGAGCACCTCTTCGTAGGGACTCTAGGGAGCTGCATGTCTGGCAAGGAAGGCAGGATTTTGGTGGGTAAGGTTGCACCTTATCCGCTTCTTGAGCAGCAAGTCTATCGATGAGGAAGGACTCCTCCTTCATAAAGACTCCTTTAGTGGCCTTCGTACTGGACCTCCTTCTTGGGCCAAGCTTGATGAGGCATGCTTCATCTTTGGACAGACTCTGGTTTGGGGGATTCCCTCATGGGCTGAGCCTGGTGGGCCTCCCTCTTGGGCCAAACCATGTTGCAGGGTGCTTCCTTCTTAGAATAAGTCCAGCGACACTAGGCGGGCTGACTTTCTCCTGGGCTACCGACCTGACTCGGGCTTAGCATTTCTTCTTAGGCTAATTACTTTTGGGTCATACCCATCATTCAATTCCCCCAATTCTAAGGAGGAAGGATGCCCCCTCACGCCTTAGAGTAGGAGCCCTTATATCACCTGGAAAGGGGAACCCATTTTCATTTGTCTGGCGTATGTAAGGAAGGAAGGTGTCTGCTAACTCTTCGAAGGAGTGGTTAACGGGTGTCATTGTGCTTACTTCGAAGTAGGGCTTTATTTTTGTGCAAGAGAATGTTAAATAACAAAGTCAGGTATATATTGCAAATAGATCTTGCTTGAAGCAAAGTTATTGTGCCTCCTGTAGGAGGGCTTATTTGAGATAGGGCCCTTCTTGGAGCAAGACTTAGGAATCTCACCGAAGGAAGAATAAGGTGTCCACTAGAAGCCTTAGATGCCTTCACGGAGGAGGGCTTAGGTACCTGTATGGGACAGAGCTTACGGTCCCCTAAAGAAGGACCTAAGTGCCTGCCTCAAGGAGGGGTTGGGGAGCCTCCACGAAGGAGGGCATCTGTGCCTGTGTGGAAAACAAGACTTTTTATGATAGGGATCTCTTCTTCATAAATCCCTACGAGCAAACTTATATTAACACATTGAAAGGGGTAAAATAAATCTCCAAAATTATTAAAATAAAAAGCATTCCTTGAGGGAAACATGTATACAAAGATTTATTTGCTGAGGGGGATATGTCTACTTAGGGGCAAGGCCTACTCTTGAAAGATGCCTCCTTGGGAGAAGGGCTTATATTCTGAGAGAGATGGCCCCTTGGTGAAGTAATTTGTTTTTTAGGGGGATGCCTGTTTCGGGACAGGGTTTATTCTTAGAAGGCGTCCGGACGGAGTAGGTCCTCGTCCTCTTGTTCCTTGCATTTTTCACCAAGGACAACATTCTTGTATTCCCTAGCCTCCCTTCTCTTTTCGCTACGAGTTTCTTTCTTGGCGGCTTGGGCATCCTCCATGTTAATATACTTGGTTGTGCGAGCCAGGAGGGCATCGAACTTTGAAACAAGTTTCTTGGCTAGGGACTTGAAGAAATCCCTGTCCAAGAGTCCTTGCGAGAAGGCGTTGGCCTTCACTTCTTGTGTGGCAGAGGGTACTTTTAAGGTTGTGGTATTGAACCGTTGTAGGTACTCCCTCAATGGCTCATTGTCCTTCGGCGTATGGGTTAAAAGGCTGAGCTACGTCTTCCGAAGCTTCCAGCTACTGGCGAACTGATGCAGAAAAAGAGATTTGAACTCCTGGAAGCTTCCTATTGCTACGACAGGCAACTGGTTAAACCATTGTTGTGTAGCCTTGACAAAGGTAGTGACGAAAACTCGACACTTGAACCCATCTGTATACCTGTGCAACAAAGCTGCGTTCTCGAAACGCTAAAGGTGTTCTTGGGGGTCAGCCAACCCATCGTACTTAGCAATAGCAGGGGTGCAGCAATTTGCAAAGAGCTCGTCCTCCATCACAGCATCTATGAAGGGGACATCCTATTGTTTTTCTCTTAAGACTCCTTCTATCTGGTGTTGCATGTCCTGGAGGCCTTTCCGAAGACACTTCACTCAAGCCGACCATTGTTGGGGAACTTCTTGGGGAGCTATTAGAGGGAGCCCTTGTACCGCTGTAGGCAGGGCCCCAATTACAGCGACGCCTCCTTCTGGTAGGCCTCTTTCTATTCCTCCTTGAGGGGTACCTGTTTCCACCACAGGGGCTAAGCTTGCAGGAACTAATACCGCCATCTGCTCTCGAATGGCCGCTGCAACTACTTGTTGGATTGTGCCCAACAAGGCTGGAGAAAGTTCGCCTGATATAGTATCCGAGGAGGTGCTTCGCCTTGGAGAGTCAACCAATGGATCCATTACCCTAGGGGTAGCATCGAAGCGGGCAAAGCTGGGGCGGACCCCCTATTAGTGCTAGGGAGGCTCCCTCTTGGGCTAAGCCTAGTGAGCCCCCTCTTGGCCCGAATCATGTTACAGGGTGCTTCCTTCTTGGGCTAAATCCAATGACAATAGGCGGGCTGACTTTTTCCTGAGCTGGCGGCCTGACTCGAGCTTAGCATTTCTTTTTGGACTAATCGCCATACCCATCAAATAAAATCTTTGTTAATCTATATAATAAAAATTATTTTAATATAATATTAACTTATTTATTTTCTGATATAAAATAAAAAGAAATTGTTAATTAGTAAAATTACAAAAATTAGTCTTATATTCTCAATTTATTTTCCTCATACCAAACAAAGAAAACAATATATGAGATTTACTACCTTTCAACCATACCAAATAATTTGAAGTTCTTTCCCTCCGCTTTCACTTAAACCAAATGAGCTTTCAAGGTTTGTTTCGTTGAAGTGAAAAGTGGATGTATAATAAAAGTGGAAGTAAAAATAGTTGTATAAGAAAAAGTTTGATATTTGGTTGGGGAGAATAATTAGAGGGGAATAAACTGAATGTATATGAAACCCTTCGGAGTTCAGTTTCGTTTTCATACAAGATAGGATTGAAAAGTAAATGTATAAGATCAAAAAGATAAAAATATTTTTTTTATTTTTATTTACTCTATTACTTATGCACATAATTTTACTCAAATTATTTTTTCCTTCTTGACTGATAATACCGGTACATAATTTTTGAGAAAAAATAATCAAATTATCGAAAAACTCTAACATCGTTGATTGTTTGTTGTAATTTTTATTTTATTTAAATTTAAATAATTTATAATAAATGTAGAATACTCATTTGGATGAATATTTTTATTGATAATAAATATTTTTGTTCTTGTTTGATGAATATTTTTACTAATAAGATTTTTAAATTTTTTATATACTAAAAATTATTTTAATATAGTATCGTATTTATTTTCTAATATAAAATAAAGAGAAAGGCTTAGTCAAAAAATTTATAAAAAATTAATTTTTTTTTTCTCAATCTATTTTTCTCGTACCAAACAAGAAAAAGTATTTACGATTTACTCTACTTTAAATCATACTAATCAACTTGAAGGAAAACTACTATTCTCTTCGTCTTTCTTACCTTTTCACTCTCCCTCGCTCTTTCACTTTTTTTTTTTTCCTTACTTGAACCAAACGAACTCTTAATTAATTAATAATTCATTGGGGAAAAAAGTTCAAGTAACAGGATCCCACTTAAATTAAATTTGAAAAAAATTCTAGATTGCAAAGATTATACGAATATTAATAATAAGAGTACCAAATTACCATATAAAACAATCCCCAATCACATTAAGGACATAAATTTTACAATATCCCTCAATGTTTACTACGATTCAGTTACCAAAATTGGAGTCGTACTATAGTTAAACACAAACAATGTATATATATATATATATGTGACTCTCTTTTGCTCTCTATTACACAAGAAGGTTAAACTAAACTAAAAAACCTAGTATAGACATCTTCTTCCAATTCTTTTGAGTTTTTGCAATATTTTCTGCAACATGGATTTCATTCAAAGACTGCTGTCAGATGCCGATTTTCCACTCGGATTCCGGTTTCATCCGACCGATGTTGAGTTATTGCTGTATTATCTACTTCCCAAGTTGAAGGGTGAAGATCTTTCTTCGTCGGAGTTCATCATGGATTTTCTTGGCGTCTATCAACATGATCCCGACCGACTTCCTTTAGGTAAGTTCAGACAAGATTTTGTTCTGGAACTGAATTTTATTGTTGTTCAAGAAACCTATATGTTTTACGTGATTTTGATGCTTCATGATCCCGGCCGACTTCCTTTAGATAAGTTCAGACAAGATTTTGTTTTCGAGCTAAATTCTATTGTTGTTCAAGAAAACCAGATATTTTACTTGATTTTGATGCTTTCGACGTTGTCTTAAGGACTTCAGTGAAAGACCCTATTGGTAAAATGTCCTATGTTTCCAAGATTTAGTACTCTTAAACATTAAACACTCAAATTTTTTGAAACATGTGCTTTAAGATCAATTCAAGCATGGAAGAGAGAAAGAAGCATACTTTTTCACACTGGAGGAGATAAAGAACTCAGTAGGAGAGGGTCCGGTTCGGACCACGCCAACCGGCTACTGGAAAGCTTACAGAGAGGACGTTCCCATTCATCATAACCAAGAAATCATAGGGTTCAAGAATAAGCTTTTGTTCTACCGTGAAAATGTTCCCAATGGAACCCAAACTGACTGGAAGATGACCGAGTACTTCTGCAGTCCCAGTTGGATTGCTACTACTAGCACTTCTACTGTAAGTACTTGCATCTTTTGTGATACGTTTGTCGTTAATTTCAGGGGCTATTTGTATAACTATTATGATTATGACAGCAGAGATACCTAGCTTGGGTTGTCTAATTTGAGCTTATTTTCTGTGTTTTTGTTTGTTCAGGTGGGGCGTTATGTGGTGTGCAAAGTTAGGCAGAAGATGAGGGCGGAGGAGGATGAACCTTTGTTAGAAGAGGAAAATGGCTTCATTGAAGGCAGTAAATAGACAGTGAGTTATGTGATATTATTTAACTTGGAAGAAATTCGATCAAATTTTGATACATAGTTTTTCTTTTTTTCCCTTTGTTTTTGTTACATCCGTACGATGTAATTTATACTTTTCCTTTGTTTTTGTTACATCCGTACGATGTAATTTATACCGAAAGATGTCCTAATCTATAGAGCTATGTGATTATTTATTTCAGTCAAATACTGGAGTCAGAATTTACTTTTAACTTAAGTACTCGATATGTCATTATGGTTGGGAGTATTCACAGTGTTGAGATGTATCTCAATGTTGGAAGACCTGTATGAAATCAATCCATTCGACTCATGAGGTTAAACACCTGCAGTAGCGTTGATTATTGATAGTCAACTCAATATCTCAATATATCGATCCTTCCGTTTTGAACACAAGAATGTTCTTGCATGTTATGCGGACACAATGAAATTACAGTTAGTTCTTGGTTAGGTGCAGATTTTGTTAGAATAAGAGACTAGAATCTCAATTAGATTGATTTTTTTATGTAATTTTTTTTATAGTTTTCGATGTAATGTGATATTATAATGAATAAAAGTAAGTATTCATTCGCGGCATTTATCTCTATTGTGCTTACTTGTTTATATTGAGTCAATATCTTAACATCACAATAAATCTTATAGACTAAATCTTGGGCTGTTATTGGATGACAATTGTGAAACCAACTTCTAAGGGTTGGGTTTGAAACATTCTAAGTTGAGGATTTTGAGATAGGGTATTGAGTATCGTATAGAGACTTGTAGTAAGTGTTGCATTCGTTGGATGAGTGTCGTGTTTTATTGGCGATATATTTCGGACGTCAATACAATTTTTGTGGGTTGATTGATGATTAGATTGTTGAACCAAGTGAACTAACTCATAGGGAATTGTTATATGAAAGCCTTGGAGGCTTGGTTGGTATGACTGAAATTCCTTGGCTCCGATAGTACGGGATTAGTCATTAGTCTTAAAGAAGCATGACAATCACATATAAATGATGACTGTATTTTGGGTTTGGAGAGAGATGACTATATCTTGGACATGGTTGTTACAAACCCTTTTCAGTGCAATTGGAATATGTAGTGAGGATGGTAGATTCCAAGAAGAGGATCAGTACCCTTTGAGTATGTGACAACAGTATCTCCTATACGCTTTGAGATGCGTTCAAGCTCTTCTAATTTGTGGCCATAGTGATTGGTTAAATAGAAAATGATTTTCTATGTCGATCAATGGAGCAAACGCAATCTCAATTATTGAGAGTAGATGCTTAATCTAAGATGAGAATCGAAACCCAATTTTATGTCATAAACTAAGGCCAGAAAACAATAGACAAAAGGACCATACCCGTATGGAATTCGAGAGCCTAAATGTTCATGCTAACATTCACTTAGTCTCTTGTGCAATGGGTCATTGTTAGACGTCACCCATGGTGACAGATTAAAAGTTAATAAAAAAAATTAAGTAAATTAAATTTAATCAATCAGTTGTGACCGACACAAGCCCAGATCTAATTGAGGGTGAACTTAAAGAGTCACACACAAATCATCGTGGGAGTGACTGAATTAATTTCAAAAGAAGTGAATTAATTTAATTAGATTAAATTAATTTTTGGAGAATATAAATAATTAGATCATTTATATGTGTCATTAGATGGATGACCCAACATTCAACTAATTAGATTAATTAAATTTGGGCTTAACCTTTTAAATTAATTGAATAAATTTAATTGAGTTTGGTTTGATTAGTAAATTGAATTTATTAACTAAAAAAATTGATCTTGTCTTTTTAATTTGGATTAAAGGATATTGGATTTTCAGTTGGGCTTTAATTAAATTAAATTTAAAGAGCCCATTAAACCTTAGGCATGCTTTCTAACTTATTTAAACAAGTTCCCGGTGTACTAAAATAGAGCCCATTGGCCGAGTTGATCCTCTATATGGCAAGGACGAGTTGACTCCTCCTTGAAGGAAAATAAGGTGGTCGAGTGGGGCTTTAGCAAAGTCCCATCTCGGTCATAACGGTCTATGATTGTCTTCAATCTTGATGAAAAATCGTCATATTGTCAGAAGCTACCTAAATAACATCTAGATTTTATATGACTAGTTCATTCATCTCCTAACAGTACACACACTACGCACCTTACACCCTCCTCTTCCCCCCGTCTCTCTTTCTCTCTAGCCGAAAAATCCCACTACCTCTTGGTTTTTCTTGATTTTGAATTAAGTCAAGAATAAGAGTGAATAAAAAATACATTAAGTTAATAGTGTAGTTCTTGATTCTTCTTCCTAAATCTTATACCTTCTAGTAAAAGTATGTCGATCCATTAATGCCTAGTATGGTATGTGTTACTTTAGAAGGATTTTATACTTGAACGCTTTGTGAACAAGATCTGAACGAGGGGCAACGTTAGTAGTCGAGTAAAGACTAACAAAAAGGAAACGACTTCGTGGTTATTTTTGTGTTCCTTTTTGTTTGTATTCCATTAGCCTTTGCATGATCTTTTATTATCACTACGTTATAATATACCAAACGCTCGGGAACATCAAGAGAAATCAAATTTATTGTTTTTACTTCCAAGTTTTCCACACTTTCACTGCATTTCCTTTCCGAATCTGATTTATATTCTTGACTGCAAAGGCTTTCCTGATATTGCAAACTACTACTATTTTGAGAATTGCGTTAGATACTAGCTGTGTAAGGGAAACATTAGTGAGCACTTACAATTCCGAGGAATAGGAAAACCAAATCAACAAGGATCTTGCGATGAAAAAAATTCGAATTGTGTCGTCCCATTTTTCTTAAATTTTCTTAGCCTGAATGCTCTGAAGCAAGTTAACGCAGTAAAGGACATGTAGCAGGCGACTAAAGATGTTCATGCCTTCTACATTATAATGTCCGTTGGCACGAGTTCATATGCAGAAGCATATGTATATAAAATTTACGTCATCTATTGCATAATGTGCATATTTATAAAATGAAAAAAGGGATTTAGTATGATAAAATTATATGAAAAACTACGAATCAGAATAAAAATAAAGAATTAAATGCAATATTAAACTAAAGATGAATTGTTCCACTTTTATATATAGGTGTTGAATATTATTGGACAAGTAGTTCACTGACTAAAGGACTGTTTGGGCGTCATATAATATTTGATTTCCATTTTCGGCTTTATTTTCTCTTGTTTGGTAGGGAAGTCAAAGCCCAAGTGGGGAAATCTAACACCCCCCAAACAGCTGGGCGACACGTGTAGCTACCACACGTGCGGACTCGTAACCGGGTCATCCTATTCGGATCCTCCTCCACTCTACAAAAACCACACGAACCGCACCGAAAATTTTCCCCCAATTTCTTACGATTCCCGCCTCCAATCTCAATATCATTGAATCATCCAAATTTCTGTTGATTTCTTGCATCAATCTTCAAATCCAGCACTCCTTTGATTCAATTCGTTTCGTTCTCTCCCGATTGATTGGTCTTTCGACCCAATCTGTTGATTTCATTTGGTTCTAGGTTTTCGCTTTGAATTTTTCGATCTGTGCGATTTCTTGTAGAAATCTGTTGAATTTTTGGGTAAAGTCTACCAATTGTCTATATTCGTTATTTCCCCTCTATTAATAGACCCAGAATTTGTAATTTTATCCAGAGACTTTTTGGTATCTAGGGTTTGGCCGTCGTCGTGGTTCTTTAATCTTAGGGTTCCTTGGATCTGTAAATTGATTTACGCGTTTGGTATGTCTGTTTATGAATTGAATTTTAATATGCTTTTTTGTGGTTTTGTATGTGAATTCTGTGAATCTAGGGTTAGGGTTTTCGTGATATTGGGCGTTTTATTTAATTTTGTTTGTATCTGCAATTATTTGTTTGCAGAGCATACTTAGGTCGTCTTAGTCTTGGAAATCTTTTTTTTGAATATTTTATGTTATTAGTTTAAAGAAAGCGGATAGAACAATTTTATATTTGAAATAACGTACTATAAATTATTTTTTTCTGAAAAGAGAAAGAAAATGTTTGTGTTTATCTTATTAGCATGAATACCCGTATATGCTCGTGGAGCTTACTTGGTGTTTTGCATGAGTCAAACTTGATACAGTATGTAGAAAGGAAAGAATATTTGGATGTTTAGGTGTGTGTCCCTTATGTTTAATTGGTGGCACTGCTGAAGCAAGTGATACTGTCATCTGGCTGGATTCGGTTGGCTTATATGTTAGTTAATTGACCATGTTTCTGTTTACCATTACAGAGTAAAAATAAAGCCATAATTGATTGTTTGGTTGTGCTACTTTTACTTTAACGTGGCAGGTTTTATGTTGACTGCTTATGTTTGTTCTTTGTCGGATAGTGATTTATGAATTTCTATGTTCTCTCTGGTCTTGGACATAATTCAGTTTCCTTCTTTTCTGGACTGATGTTGCCAGCATATTCTGATTCTGGTGCTTTTGTCGTGTAAACGTGACAAATGTTATAATTACACTTGCCATGTGTAGGTTTATCATTTGCGTCTTTCTTTCCTTGCAAGAAGTGTCTGATTCTTTTTCTTGTGCTACCTTGGTTTCTTTGCTTCTGTCAATTTGTAGATGTGCACTCTAGAGAATAGACATACTTATACTAACTTGGAAAATTTTCAGAAATACATGGATGTTTTTGTTGGCGCACGTATCATATCGATATTTCTGCTACCTCCTCATGCACTAGATCACTACTTCATTTATTATTAATTATGATTTATGACCGGTTGTACATTCCATTTAAAGATGGGACTCATTAAGATTGGTTTTTGCTTATATTGTACAATACAGAAGATGGGAGTCAAGCGTCCTTTAGAACAGGAAGATCTTCCAGAGCTTTCTTTCAAGCAACCTAAACAACTTGATAATAACAGAAAGCTGACATTTACAGCAGAGGATTTTCCTACTCACAGAACTACTCTCGAAGTTGATTCTCCTGGTAAATTTTGCTATTTGGAATCACATTTGTCAATCTACTTGTATTATTTTATTTTTTACTTTTTTTCATGTTTTTATATGTGGTTTTCTTATCGATAGTTTCCTTTATATTTATAATCATTTGTTCACATTTTAGTTACGCATGATTTGAACAACTTATGCGCTTATCATCTGGTTATGTATTGCACAGTATCAATTCAATTAGCGATGAATCACTGATTGATTTTGATTTTGCTCTTTCATATGAATAGGCGAAGTAAAGAGCAACTTTTGTAAGATACACTCTGACGGGATGCTTGAAAATGGTGACACAAATGGTGCATCCCTGGCAGACAAAGAATTGGAGGCAAGTGCACCCTTATCTTTGGTCACCAGTAGCAGTAGTGAGGAAGATGCTGGAAACGAGGACACATCTATCTTGTATAATTTTCCAGGATATATTGACTTCAGCATACCGTGGCGACCCCCGCAACAGTATGAGGATCCATACATTTCCCTGTTGAATTCTTCTCCTAGGAAAGAAGTTCCTGTTGGACCAGATTATCAAGCTGAAGTTCCAGAGTGGGATCCAAGCTCTAGTGCGAAAGATTCTTTGGGTTCCAACAACTTCGTTGATAATGAGGAGCAAAGATTGATGGGTGCTTGTGTCATCCCTATGCCTGGGTTAAATGGTTCAAGCGTTGATGGAGTAACAGTTGGACGGGGCAGAACAGATTGTAGCTGCCTGGATATGGGATCCATGAGATGTGTGCAGCAACATGTAAAGGAAGCAAGAGAAAAATTACGAGAGACAATCGGCGAAGAGGCTTTCGCAAATTTGGGGTTCTATGATATGGGTGAAGAGGTCGCGTGGAGGTGGAGTGCTGAAGATGAACATATCTTTCACAATGTGATCTTCTCTAATCCTGCATCACATGGCAGAAATTTTTGGAAGCACCTCAGTGTCATGTTCCCAACTCGAACAAAGAAAGAACTCATCAGTTATTATTTCAATGTCTTTATGCTGCGAAGGCGGGCAGTTCAGAACAGATCTTACTTGTTGCAGATAGACAGTGACGATGATGAAGAGCCAAAAGGTGTCCATGGAGATTACTCTCAGAACCGATCTTCTTTACTTGATCAGGACACTGATGATGAAGATGACCTGAGACACACCCACGGGGACTTGTATCTAGTCAGAGGGGAAGATGAAGACTCTACAATTGAGTCTTTTGGTGATCAGGATCTGGATGCAGGCTGGGTGGACGACTATGGGTCCGAGCCTGAAAATTGTTGCAGGGATGAGGGCAGCGACAACAATCATGACACTTCTGATGGCGATGTTCATAAGCAAGATGCTGTAGAGATGGATGGTGCTGGTCAAGATACCAAAAACTAGCATGCTACTGCAGTTCATATGTCTTAGCTTGCCGTATCCCTGATACTAATGTGTACAAGTAGAGATAGTGAAAAAGGGAAACGACCTCTTGCTGAGATCGATGTGCCCCCCTTTTTCTTCTTCTTTTTCCCTTTGGTGGGGAACTTAAACTCAATGTTCTGAGTGAAACATTGTGAGTTCCTCCCTCTGGAAGAATTTTGTTTCTCCACTAAGGTTAAGCATGGCGATCTTCCCATTGCTTCAATGGGGTCACCTGATCCTCCATCCCCACCCTGCTGTATAAATTTTGTTAAGAACCGGTTTATGAATAAATTATTATTCTTTAAGGTCATTTTCACTTTGTAATGTTGATTTTATGGAGATGTTCCTGCATAAAATTGCAAGAATGATGAATGCTTAAACTTTAAGGTATGCAAGATCAGTTCCTCCAGACTGTAATAGATGTTATCATCTTGTACAAGGATGTAATAGTAATTAAGATTGGTGGGCTGCTTCCATACATAGATAGATGGCTGCATCACACTTTTGAAACTAAACGTAATTGGGCTGGGCTGGAATTGGTGGCAACATCATGTCACCAAAACGGCCCAAATCTTGTCTAAAATGGACACATGAAAAGCTCCCCAATCATAAGTGTTAATATGCCATTTGTTTAGTTGAGCAAGTCAAAATAAGTTGGAATCTTCTTACACATGTCTTGCCCGTTGATGCAATCTGTGGTACTATCCCATGAATTTGTACCTCTGAGATCTGTCGTGCTCCGAGACAACGAATTCTCAGATTACTTTCGTAGGATTGAGGTTTTCTTGTTTTTTAGTTACGATGCCAAATTTGTTATACCCATTCTCCCAGGAACATAACAAATATTCATCACTTTGTACTCATCACCTTAAGTGGAAATACACACAAAATTAATTTGAAAGTTTGATTTAGCTTTAGCTTCAAATAGTTTATTTTCGTACTTAATTTCCTATAAATAAATGAAGAACATAGAAACCACAAGGGATAAATCCAATCCCTCAATTTTTAGCCAAAGAGATAATGTAAAATTTTCATATCAGAATTGGATTCTTGAAATTGAAAATGCATAAAAAAATATAAAAAAAATTGTCGGTAACGTTCAATTTAGTTGGAATAGTAATGACTATAAGATGATGGATTCAATTTCCGCTGAGTCTCCAACAAAAGCTGAGGACTCATAACCAAAATAGTGATGGGAAAAAGCTTTCCCCAAACAGCTTATGGCCCAGACACTGAAATATATTATCATCATTATTAAGTCATAAGCAACTTATAGCTCTTCTTTGGCCAGCTTAGTACGTGTTTGGTGGGGACCTTTTCTTAGTTTTTCTCAGTTAAGAAAAGAGAATCTCATCTTTTTAAAATCAATTCCATTCAGGACTCTTTGCTAATTCAATTTTAAGCAGCTTTCAGCTTCTGCTTATGCATAATCTGATTGTGACCACTCTCAGTCTCTGCCTAACACCCCCTTCTTCATAATAAAAGCAAAAGCTGGTAAAGGTACTGGGGATTGTTTGGTCAAACTCAAAAACATTAAGTAAAATAATGACTTGTGTTAGGCTGATATAAGCTGTTATATTCCATGACTAATTTAATAACCCTCCCTACTAAGCAGCTTAATTACACTTTGTACACGTTGCCTTCACATTGCAAATTAATAAGCTGATTTATTTTTTTCTTTCTTGAGCAGATTCATTAATAAATTATAATAAGTGGCTTTTCAAGCTTTTATTATTACGTTTCTGGTAGCTGTAGCCTGTTTTTTGGTAGTTGCTGAGAAGCTAAGGACCTGCTAGCTGAAATTATTTTATTTTATTTACAACAATTAAATTCAGTTAAATCACAATGCCTTGTTGTCTAATTATGATTTGGTAATGTTATCGTAAAGTATATGAAGATCCCCTCAAGTGTAATTAAATAATTGTTAGTGTAGTTGAACAAGAAGTAAATTAGTTGGTTGTTTTATGATCTGCTGTTAAAATCTTATTCGATATAATGTTAAATATTACAACATATAATTTATTCTTTGGCCATCTTTATCGTGTTTATGTGTTATTACTGCATTTCACGGACAAAACCCACAGACCAGTTAAACCGATAAAGTTGGGTCGCGCATTTGATGGCGACTATGAGACCAATTTTTGAAGGTTGGTCTGATACTTCCAAGTCGAGAATCCTTAAGAATGGGAAATGAAGAGTTTTGTACAGACTTATACTAAGTGATGCATTTATGTGACGAGTGTCGCATTTCATCAACGACGGTGTGACGTCCATGCACTTAATTAGTGGATAATTGACAGGTGAGTTGTCAAGTTTACTGTTGACTCGCAGGAGTTGTCAAGTGGAAGCCTGTGTGGCATGATCGGTATGACTAGAACTCCTTAACTATGATAGTATGAATATTAGTCCTTCCACCCGAGGAGCCACAATAGCCTTGTGTATGAGGCGGCTATATCTTGATCCTGACTGATGTTACTGAGTGTTAGGATGGTTTTCAAAAGTCCTGCACTAGTATGGTCAGAGCATACATGGAGGTTGGTGCATGCTAACAAAGAATCTATTGCCCCTCATAAGATGATGACGATCTCCTATATCCTCTGTACTGTGTTAACCCCTAGAAGTTTGTGGTCACAACTGGTGATCATATAGAAAAATAGTCTCCCAATGTTGATTAATGACTTAAGAGCGAATACATAGTTATCGAAGTCAAGTATGGGAATCGATTTAGAATTTCGTATCCAAAAAATTTAGGTCGAAAGATAGCTTAATGGAAGGACTGTACCTGTATGGTACGCGCAGTTAAAGGTTCACGATTATTTTAAATATTCTCTAAAGTCATGAACCATTACTAGACGACCACCCATGGTAAGGGATACTCTTGAATTAATGAGTTGATCAAGAGTGATTAATTGAATATGATTCAATTACTTTTTAACAAGTTAGTTGTCGTTTAAATTGTATATATGGTATATGCCCCAGCCTAACTGAAGGTAGATCTATAAAAGTCACACACAAAACACTAACAATATTGTGCAAAATTAATTAGAGAAATCATTTAGGATGGGAATCAATTTCAAAAGAGATGGATGATTAATTTAAATTTCTTTAAACTAATCATTTAAATAATTGAATTACTCAATTGAGGTCCTATGAAATAGGATACCCAAAGTGTTAATTAATTGAATTAATTAAATATTTGGATTTTGAGATTAATTAATTTTAGGTCCAAGAATTAAATAAAGATTTAAAATGGACTTATAATTAATTGATTGGATCAATTAATAAATAATCAAAAGTTAAAGTACGTTTAATTCAAATTGTGGTCAAGCCTTAAGGGACCACAAGGACCTATCATGCATCAAAAGTCCTTGATTAAGAGTTTGCATCCTCATGAGTGGAGCTCACCTATCTTGAATTGAACCAAGTTACCACCTCTATATATAGAGGGAGTGGTTGGCCATTTGAGGGTGCTAGCAAAAGGTGTGTGTATCTTTATCTTTATCACTCTCTTATATATATCTCTCTTCTTCCTCAAAGAGTTGTATCTTTTTCATCCTTTTCTCAAAAGTTTGAAATTCATTTAAGGCCTTCTTAAGAAACCTAGAGCACATTTTACTACATAGAAGTGATGTTCTAGTCTCACTCTCTTGAGTTTCTGCAACGCTTAAAGAGATACAAGTTTGTGTTTCGTATAGACTTGCTAGACCGATTTTGTTTAGCTCTTATGTGGACAAGCAAAAATCATTATTGGAGAAGAGTTTTTGAAACTAGGACACTTCACTATTCTAAAAGAGGTATTTACTCTTTAACTTGCATCAACTAGTTGGTGTGCAAATGTATGAATGGCTTGGTTGACATGAGATATGATCCCATTTAATAGTTTATTTATCCCTTTCATTGCTCAATTTATGTCCTGGACTTGTACTGATTTCTTCAAGTGGTATCATAGCCTGCTTCGTGCACTTAGCTAGTTGATTTATGTGCATTTATGTGCTTTACTTTACTGTAATAGTATATTCTTATTATTATTCTATGTTTATTTTATATGTTAAATTACGTGGTTGTTGAGAAATAAATTTTGGATGATTTACATATTAAATGGTATTTTATTTTTAGTATTTTGTGAAAAATAGACAAAACAACAAAAAAGTTTGACGATTCGTCATCGACCGAGCACAATGCCAGTGCGCAGGGGTGCCAGCGTGTGCAGGCCCTCCTTGCCGCTTGGGCCGCTTGCACAGGCTGGTGCAGAACTATCCTCTGCGCGTGCACAATGCCCACCAGCTACTATCTTATCACTTCCGGTGGTTGTTTCAACCCTTCCGAATGGTGTTTTCGTAATTTTTCTTTTATGAAATTTTACCTTGATTATTAATTTTGTATTTTGAAAATGGTGATTTTGATCCAAAGTTAGTAAGGCCATAATTCTAGAAAATATTTCTTTAATTATGTATTTAATTTGGAATGTTCAAATACATGTTCTGAAAATTTTTTTTCAAATTTTAACTTTAAATTTAATTGTTAATTTCAATTTCGGAATACTTGTGATGCCCATAATTTATTTTGAATTCAAGTTGTTGAGGCTATATGAGTTTTGATATATGAAATAAATATGTATGATATTGGATACCGGCATATATTTTATATAGGCTTTAATATAAGATATTATCTAACATATATGATATGCGTTTGTTATTTATGTAATGAATAATGAACAAGGATGCTCATGAAGTCCTTAGACCAATGTGACTGGTCGATTTATTTATTGTTGTGCATTTGATGAGACTTATATGTCTCTTTAATTCACTCCTTCTTGTCTATATTGCCTTGGAATAATAAGGCTTATTTCTCCCTCCAATGTACATGTGAGCACTAATTTTTTATCGTGTCTGAAAATCAAAACACGAAAACATTATCACAATAAAAATGTGTATTTGTAGGTAAAAGTGGGTACAATCTCTATATAATCCTCTTCAAGAATGTATTTGACAAATTCAAAGGTAAAAACTTCTTATAGATCTCTATTTGACTTAGTTTGAATTTCTGTAACGTTAATTCGAGGGTTTACGCGAGTAATTCCAAATAACTGCTATAGTATCGACTTATGATTTGAAGATTTGGAAGTGGATTTGCCACTTGGATCTTCTTGAGGGCTTAGCGCCTGTAATCCCTAATTACATGTTATAACTTGTGGCGCACCTTCGACGAACTACTTAATCTCCGCCTTAAGCACTTTGAATATTCATGAACTCGATGAGCTTTATAAGGAGAATTATTTTGGCCTTCTTCTCTTTGTTCTCTATCTCTGTGTTCTGAATGAGCTCTAGGAACCCCTTTATATAGGTGTCAAAGAGGTAGAGTCGTAATGCATTTGAACACCTTTGTATTATCTTTTTGTAATTTAATTTAAAGAGATACATACATCAAATATTTGGCAAGACATGATTGGTTAATTTAACATTATCTCTTTAATATTTATATTTTTTAAAACAGATAAATGTAAAATTATTTGTCTTGATTTGATTGGAGTATACACATAATTGACTCCAACACTGAAGTTGAATACATGGTAGCTTCGGAAGCTGCTAAGGGGACAGTTCAAATGAAAAACTAAATCTAAGAGTTGGGTGGGTGCAATACCTAATATTGTTGACCATATAATTGTGTATTGCGATAACAAGCGGTGATCGCGAAAGCAAAGAAACCAGATCATCACAAGGCTAAACACATCCTCAGATGCTATCATCTGATCCAAGAAATAGTAGGAAGAGGCGACGTGAGGGTGGATCGCATTGCATTTGTAGAAAACATGATAGACCTATAGACCAAGCCTATTTCACAATTCGCCTATACTCAACATCTTGAGAAGATAGGTTTGAAGTATATGGGTGATTGGCTTAAAGGTCAAGTGAGAGATTATTAGTGTGGGCAACCAGAAAGTCAATAATTGGTTGGTTTGTAAACTACTGATAATAATCTTATTCGATTAATGTTAAATATCATGAATAAGTTTATTCGTTGGCCATCTTTATCATGTTATATTACATGTTATTACCGAATTTCACAGATAAAGTCCACAAACTAGTTAAACCAATAAAATTGGATCATTTGATGGTGACTATAAGACCAACTTTCAAGGGTTGGTTTGGAACATTCCAAATCAAGAACCCTCAAGAATGGCATTGTGGAATTCTAAAGAGACTCGCACTGAGTGATAGATTCATATGATGAGTGTCGCATTTCATCAAAAATAGACGTGTACTTTAGCGGGTGCTTGACAGGTGAATTGTCGAGTTCACTAAATTGACTTACAGGAGTTGTCATACAGAAGCCTGTGTCGCTTATTGGTACGGGTAGAACTCTTTAGCTGCGATAGTACGGATATCAGTCGTTCGACCTGAGGAGCCATAGCAACCTTGTGTATCGGGTGGCTATATTTTGGTACTAGCTGATGTGACTACAGTATTGTGTGGTTGCCAAAAATTTCACACTAGTGCAATTGAACATACATGGAGGTTGGTGCTTTTTAAGAAGGCATCCATCATCCATCATGAGATGGCGATCTTCTATATCCTTCGGATTATGTTCATTTCTAAAAGTGTAAGACCATAGAGTTTCTCATATTGATTAATGAGAAACATAGGAAAGAGAGATTACATAGTTATCAAAGTTAAGTATGGAAACCGATTTAGAATTTTGTGCCCTAGACGTTGATCAAATGATAGCTTGATGGATCGTTTCTAGACGACTGTCCATGGTAACGGGTACTTTTAGATTAATGAGTTGATCAAGAGTGATTAATTGAATATAATTCAAGTAATCTAGAGCAAGTTAGTTGACTGATTAAATTGCATATGTGATATAAGTTCAAGTCCAGCTGAATGTGGACCTATAAACTTCACACACAAAATACTAATGATATTGTGGAAATTAATTGGAGAATTAATCCGGAAGAGATAGAAGATTAATTTAAAGGAGTTTAAATTAATCATTTAAATAATTGAATTATTCAATTGAGGTCCTATGGGATAGAAACACTCAAAGTGTTAATTACTTAAATATTTAAATTTTAGAAAGAATTAATTAGATAAATCAATCTTAGGTCAAAAAATTAAATAAAAGTATTTGATGTGGACTTGTGATTAATTGATTCGATTAGTAATTACTAATATAAAGGCAAAGTGTGTTTAATTCAAATTGTGGTCAAGCCTTAAGGGACCCTCAGGGCACCATAAGAACGTACTATACATTAAAAGCCCTTGATTAAGGGCTTGCATCCTCATGGGTGGAGCTCACCTACTCTTAACTTGAAGCAAGCCACTCTATAAATATACAGAGAGAGAGAGAGTGGTTAGCTATTCAAGGGTGCTAGCAAAAAAAGTATGTGTATCTATATTACTTTGCGTCTCTTATATCTCTCTTCTTCGTAAAAGAGTCGTATTTCTTTTATTCTCTTCTTAAGAACTTGAAATTTATTCAAAATTTTCTTATGAAAAAACCAAAACACTTTCTACTTTATAAAAGTATTATTCTAGTATCACTCTGTTGAGTATCTAGCAGGCTAAAAGAAACATAAGTTTGTGTTTTGTGTGGACTTACTAGAGAGAGCTTTCCTTAGCTCTTGTCAGACAAATGAAGAAACTATTATTGAATGAGAGCTTTTGAAACTAGAACACTCTACTATTCTCAAAGAGTTATTTACTTTTGACTTGTATCAACTTATTAGTGTGCAAGTGCACGAATAGCCAGATTGATGTGGGATATGATCCCGTTTATTATTTTATTTATCGCTCCGTTGCTCATTTTACGTCGGAGCTTGTACCGATTCCTTCAATAAATACTTATTGTCCTTTATTAAAAAATTACAGGTACACCTCTTGAAGGGTGTTTGTGTAAAATTTTACTATTAAACAAAGATATATTTATAATTGAAATTATAAGTTTAAAAAATATATTAATAATTATATAAAAGAAAAAGATGCTTGTGTAAGTTGAATATAATTTATCCAAAAAGTTAAGTGCATGAGACAAATAGATCCACTCACCAATAGTTTGACTTGGCATACATTTATAGCATTAGTTGCTTCCATTTTGTACTCTTTCTTTATCATAAAGGTGGAGTTCCAAACAAGTCTCACAATCCTTTTACCATTTGCTCTTTATTCTTTAGCTTTACATTTTGAAGTTATTACATTTTCTTTGTTAATAAGTCTCCTCATAATATAGAAGTATATGTGATCTCACACAACCCAAAATTCTAAAAATACACCATAAATAAGTTGTATTTCAGATAATATTTATAGGAAAAAACGCAAGCAACCCCTTTTGATATCGCAAATGAGCAAATTACCCCCTTATGAAAAATAAATAGTGATTTACCTCCCTGTATTTTTTAAAATACAACAATTTACTTCCCCAATGATTTCAAAATGAAGCAATTTATCTCCCTATATAAGGAGATAAATTACTTCGGGAAGGTAAATTACTATATTTTTTTTATAGAGGGGTAATGTGCTTATTTTTAATATCACGGGGGTAAATTGCTATTCACCCAATATTTGTACGCTAGTGATCAAGAAGTAGAGGGTTTTTTCTTCATAAAAACTTCATTTTATAAAACATGCATTTTCTACACATCATTAATCAAGAAAATATAGGGTTTTTTCATTATACAAAATTTACTTTCTATGTATATAAATATGTATAATTAGCATGACAACATTCACTAGCAAAATTGATGTTGCAAGTCTATTGAGCACATATACAGGTAAGAATTATGAATTTTTGCACTCTCAACCTTACCACTAATTAAGTCCGAATTGACCATGACGCAAACATCCAAGAAACGAAAGTATAAATTAAGGCTGAAATTGAGGTTCATGAATAAGTTCGGGCTCATGAATTCGAGGCATATCGGATGTGTGGATATTTGTCTCACTTTATGTTAGTTATTGAAATTCGTTTCTTTGTACTCATTTATTGAATCGATGCAGTTTATCTACCGATCTTAATCATATTGATATATTAGTTGAATCGATGCCTACTAAAATAATAATAATAAGAAGAAGAAGAATGGGAGTGTAAAGAATTATGATGATGTAAATGGCCATAATTGCAAAGGGTGTAACAAATTAATTAATAAATTGATAGAAAATGGGACAGATCTTTGGATCTAAAATGTGAATGATTTTAGTGTTGTTTTGGGGTTGAGTGTGGGATGATGGATTCATTTCCTCTCATGACTCAAATATGTGATGGGTAGATCTGCACAACATATTAAACTTATCTACAATCTTTCCTACTAATAATGAATACCAATTTCTTGATTTGTTTCTTCTTGGTTTGTTTTTATGTTTGTGTTCTCTTTTTTAAATATAAAAAAAAAACGGTAATTACAAAATTACATAGTATCTTGATAAACTGATCAGCAAAATATCGACTCTATCGATACATTAATATAATAAAAAACATTGAAATATATTACAATAAATACATATACGTTTGATGGGATCGGTCTCATAATCTCAAATTTATTTATAAAACCTCAATTTTAGCCACTGAACTAATTAAACACCATTCATTTTATGTATTTGTTTTCAATGTCATACCATACCAATAATTCTCACAAGGGACAACTCCACCATGTACTCATTTACTCTTGAAAATGTATTAGTGTGTAACTAAAAAGCTAAAATGACTTATTATGCAAACTTATTTTCATGTGAGACAAAATTATTTATTAATAATTATATTCAAAGATTATAATAACTTTGAAAAATTTTAAATCCATGTTCGTTTGACCGCAGTCGTCATATAATATAGTAAGTATAACTGTAGTTTGTAATTCGGTAATATGAACCAATTACATAATAAATTTAAACAATTTTTTCTATAATTGTATGAAACAGTTATACTCAATATTATAGTACATTTTGAAATACTTCTTAAATGAAACAAATTATTAGAACCGAATTATGTGGATATTTAACTTTGTTTAAAATTAATAATAAAATATACTCAAAGATTATAATAATTTTGAAATTTTTTAATTCATATTTGTTTGACCATAGTCGTCATATAATATAGTAAGTATAACTGTACTTTGCGATTCTGCATTTGTAATATGAATGAATTACATGATAAATTTAAATAAAATTTTTTGATTGTATGAGACAGTTATACGCAATACTATAATTCATTTTAAATACCTCTTAAATGAAACAAAATTACAAGAACCAAATGATGTGGTTATTTATCTATGTCTGAAATTAATAATTAAAGATATTCAAAGATTACAATAACTCTGAAAAATTTTGAATCCATGTTCAACAAGTTTGACTGTAGTCGTCATATAATATAGTAAGTATAATTGTACTTTGTAACTTTATGTTTGTAACGTGAATCGTGTTACGTAATAAATTTTTTCTGTGATTGCGTAAAAGGTATAAATTTAAATAAATTTTTTGTGATTGTGTGAGACGGTTATGGGCAATATTATATTTTATTTCAAGAACCTCTTAAATGAAACAAATCACTACAATACAACCAAATTATGTGGCTATTTACCATTCAACCCCTAAATTCCCAAAAGGTAAACAACCATTTATTAAAGCTTTGCCAAGAAACAAAAGAAATATTAACCGTGGATCCTCATAGGGGCAAAAGGGGAATTAAGCTACACAATGACGGCTGAGGATTGGGACCTACAAAACGAGGCCTCAGTCCTTGAAGTTTCGTAAGTTTCAGAGCAATTTTTGAGAGTGAAAATCAAAACCCACAAACGCAAAAGATCTGTACTTTTATCAATGGAAAAAAATCATAAATTTTTTATATACCCTTTTTGATTTTGGCAAAGCATCATATCAATCAAACGGATCTTGGCCGTTTGATTTTGTAGCAACGAACTCTTCCCACATCATAAGCACACGTGCTCTGCCCATCTTTTCAATCTCTAGCTCTCATATATTGCTTCCATGCATGGAATTCTCCTCCTAGTAAACACACAACAAACAGGAAATGTGTAGATATAGAGAGAGAAAGAGATGATTCGTATGTATGTGTTATATGAGGAGAGAGATATAGGGAAGAAAGAGTCTTTTGGTTTCTGTTTTCATTCTTTATCTTGATAGGCTGTGGCTAGTTCAAGGCCATCATTAGCGACCCATCTGTTCTAAAGTTTGATTCTTTCCAAATTAATTTCTTTTTCACAATCTTGGAAAAATTAACATACGGGGCGGAGTTGTCATTTTTGTGCCTTTCCTTTTCCTTGTTGTGAACGATTGATTACATGGATGTGGAATTCAAGAGTGTTGTTTTTCCTTTAGTTTTGTGGGTCTGATCTTTCACTTGCCCCAAAACTATCACATCTGACCAGTTCGATGATCCTGTTCCTGTAGACCTTGTGATCTGTGCCCCAGGCCCACATTCCAGATTTGAGCTTTTTCAAGTTCATTCTTGTACTTTAATGTAATTTTTCTGATCTGGGCTTCAATGTTTTTGGGTGTATCCGCTTGTTGAACTGTTTGGGTGGTGGTAGATCAAGAAAAGCTGCATTGTTTCAGAGTTTCAAGTTCAGTAAGTTGGTTTGCTGATTTTCATTTGAAGTAATTGGGTGATTTTTTTCTTGCTCTGTTGGTTTGAAGAATCACTTGTCAAATGATGGAGGAGGGGCAAGAATCAAGGTTTGTTTGCAAGTTGTGCTACAAGAGGTACCCATGTGGGAAGTCACTAGGGGGTCACATGAGGTCTCATGTAGTTGCAAATTCAGCTGAATCTGAGGAGAAATTTGAGGTTAACATGAGAAAGTTTTCATCTTTTGGTGATCCTGGACAGTCTCAGAGTATCATGAAAGAGTCAAAACTTGGTGAATTTGGAAATGGGCAATCTAGTTATGGACTGAGAGAGAATCCCAAGAAGACATGGAGGGTTGTGGATTCAAGGCTGCCCTTGCCACAGGAGAGAGTTTGCAAGCAATGTGGAAAAGGGTTTCAGTCACTTAAAGCTTTGTGTGGTCATATGGCTTGTCACTCTGAGAAGGATAGGGGTTTGAAGGATGATCATTCTTGGACTAGTGAGAGTCAGAAAGTGGTTCTTGATAGTCATTCAGATACAGAAGCTGAGGAGAGGAGGCTGAGAACCAGATCATCAAAGAGTAAGAGGTACAAGAAAATTGTTGACAAGTCTCCTTGTTTCTCTTTAGCTAATAATGGTTCTTCATCTGTTTCTGAGATTGATGGACAAGAACAAGAGGAAATAGCTATGTGTTTAATGTTGTTATCAAGGGATTCTGGGAACAAGGGCGGTGTTAATTCAGTTGTAGAGTCTTCGGACAATAATTCGGTTGTCCTGGAGACTAAATCTTCTTCGATTGAAATGAGAACTGGTAAAAAGGAAAGCTTAGACTGCATACATAACCTTGACGAGGTGATCCCTGCCGCAACAAAATTTGGGAATAAGAAGTTGAAAGATAGTACTATAGATGCAGAAATTGCTCAAATGGAGAATTCTGATTCCGGGTATTTCTTAGATGAATGTGCTAAGGCTGAGTCCGATGTGTCGGTTGATGGGTTCAGAAGGTATGGTGGTTTCAGTGAATGCAAGAAGCCCGCCATGAGTGTTGAAGAGAGAGATGAGGAGTATGGTGCTGGATTCAGGAAGAGCTTGAAAGTAATCAAGACTGAACTAAGCAAATCGAGTAAGGAGAATGAGTATGATGATGATGGTATGGCTTCAAACTTTGCTGGGATAGAATCAAGAAAGAGAAAGTATAGTTCTCAAAATCCCGAACCATGGAATGAATCTGCAAAGATAATGAAAAAGAGTACGCCAAATGCTGAATTGTGCAATAATTCTCCAAAGAGAAGTAAATATGAATGCTTCAACTGCAAAAAGACCTTCAAGTCTTATCAGGCTCTTGGAGGCCACAGGCCGTGCCACAAACGAACTAACACATTTTATGAATCTAGATATGAGAGTGGGGAGAACAGCTTAGATGATTCTACTGATTACAGAACTACTAACAAGATTGTCGAGTCCTCCACCAACAGAAAATCAAGTTCCAAGAATTCATCTCGTTATGCTGAGAAAATGCCTAAGCCTAAGAAGAACAAAGGGCATGTGTGCCCATTCTGCAACAGGGTTTTCAAGAATGGCCAGGCCTTAGGCGGCCATAAGAGATCACATTTTATTGGTGGTCATGATGAAAACAACAACCGAATTGCAGTAGCTAAGCCTGAGGCTCCTGATTTACTAGATCTTAATCTTCCTGCCCCTGAGGAAGGTGAGGATAACGAGCGTACCCAGTTCTTTCCATGGTAGGTCCAAGATAAACAGAGGTATAAATTGCTGCTTAGTGATTTCACAAGTATAAAGGACAGTGCTGCAAATTCCGGGAAGATGCTAGAGTCTGTGATTCGAAAAATGGAGGACAGCAGACTTCATAATGCTTTTCCTTGCTTCTATCAAAGATGGTACTACACTGCAGTTTTTCTGCTCATGTTACCGTAAGCAGCCTACCGGTATCACCTCTGTTTCATCCCATTTAGCCGAAAATATGCTGCAATTCTTGCAGACTCTAAACTTGTTTTTTGCTAATTTGAAGTATACCTTAAAGGATTTTTGTAGTGATTTAGTTCTTCGATTGCAGACTAGCAGCCAAGATTTACAAATCATTTCATTTTATTCACTTATTTATTTCCTCCAATTTGCTCACTCTCTTGATGCTGGGACTTGATTCTCTCCACCCTTTTGAGAGTTCTTACTTATCTCCCAATGAATTACTTCTCCCAACAATGTACCGGTCACTATCTTTCATAACTTTCATCAAGTCTACAAACTTGAAGAGACGCCCTGCAATCGACGTTTCCTGAAACAAGAACTTATTATCTACAGCATAAACCAGAAATCGAGAGGGATTTAAGCATCGAAAATTTCAATTTCGTACATGATTTACGGTAGATGGGAATTACATTTTTAAGTTTGCAGACTCATTATCAGAGGCCAAAATCTTTATCTTAACTAGTATCCTTTCTTCCTAGTCACACTTCCATTGGTTCCTCAGCCACAGTTTGTTCTTATTGAGGTGGTTGTATTTAGCTTAGGACTATTATAATTGTCTCTATTATCATAAATCATTGTGCTTTGCAATAGATTAGGGAAGTCTTTAAGTAACCATTCAGTTGGCTGAGGAGACAATAAAAGTGAACCCCAACTGCTTGTTAAGGAAGCTAAGTTTTGTAATGTGTCATGTCATACCAGCCGTTGTCTTAGACATTTGGTTGCTTGCATTGGAGTTGAAGTCACTAAATAAGAAGGGGAAGAGTGGGACTTTTGGCTGCTACTTCACATTGTAGCCAATGATGAATCACTCACTACCCTAAATCCACTATCGGCAACTCTTGGTATCTCAAGTTCTCGAAGATCACACTTTTTTTACTTTGATAGGATTCGTACATAAAAAAGCGTAATCGATTCAACCTCTAAGTCGTTCTAAAAGTAATAGAATAATATGTTCCAAGAACTAAGACGAACGACTATTCTGATTAAACGAGCCATTTTGGATTACTCTCGAGATCCAAAATCTCAACAGATTGATCACGCCACTCTAGTCTAATGGAACTTATATTTGGAGGAGTATGACCACTTGACCAATCTTGATATGTTACAAGAAATACTACGAACTGTTTACTAATTCAACGGTCATTCTTGATTCAAAATTGAAAAGACAACACAACAGCCCTTCATTTTGATGGGATCATACATAGAACTGTTTTATCACTTGAAACTACACATAATTTGTTTCTTAATTCAACCAAACCTTTAGATCTACTTGTCCGAAATTGAGTATTTTAAAGTTGGTTTGTTTTGAGTTGGAAAGACTTAATGAGAGCAGGCGCACGCAGCTAGTTGGCACCAGCCCACCTATATTAATAAAACATAACAATGTCAAATTATGTTGTCCAGGTATTTTCGTTACCTTTCATACTTTAGAAATACTAATAAAACATAACAATGTCAAACATAACAATGGCACGCGTAATTCAGGAGTCGAAAATATATTTAACTCTATTAATAATTCCATTGTTGTGGGACATTTGAAGTTAGAATGTTAATAGTTGTTTTGATAAGCTATGAGGGGAATTTGATCATAAAGATGCTTATTTGGCTTATAATAAATCAATAATAAGTGAATCAGAGGTAAAATATAACTTTTTTTATTGTTAATACCAGCAAATTCAGTGAAAATTTGACTAACAAAGAGACTTATTTGTTATATTGAAGTAAACCTCAAGTATACTTAGATATAAATTTTCAAACTATTTAAGTATAATTCTTTCAAATCTTAGTACCAGAGTGTGTAATTATATGTATATAATAATATATACATATATATAGGTGATATGACATGATATATAGTTGTACAAAATTAGTTGGGCCGTTGGACCCAAAAAGCTAGAAGGGGCCCACATCAAATTACAATATGGGTCCATCAAGTGGGGGATGTGGGCCCAAATACCAAAAGTGAAGTCAAGTGAGATGGGTCACCACAAACAGTGAGTGTCTCTCTGTCTATAAGCATTCCTGTCCTGGGCCCCACCTCCACCAAAACCTATAAAAACTCCACAAAGGGGCGTTCCGAGAATCGAACTCGGGACCTCTCGCACCCAAAGCGAGAATCATAGCACTAGACCAAACGCCCGCCTTGGCTACCTCTTTTATTTTTGGTTCTATGGACTAATAAATCAATTATTTTTTTTTAGAAAAGGAGATAATTCCACTGTCATCTCCTAAATCTTGATATAATTACATGTGTACTTATTTTGATAAATAAATATATTTTAATAAAATTCACAAAATATGCTGAAATCAATGAAAATTCATATTTACCCTAATTGACTCAAAAACCGTCAAACATATATATATTTTTTTTTATCAAACTACTCTTATAAAGATGAAGATGTATCTACTCACATGCATTAACATGTGAGATGTATAAGGTAATTTGATTAGAAAAAATTTGTTTAACTTGTAATAAGTTAATCAAAGCAAATATAATTTTTTTATTTAATTTTTTCTACTGATATCATCAAATTTTATAAATTTTGATTAATAGTTATATCTAGTTCTTTTTTATAACATCAATATTTTTCGTTCAAACCTTAGTGGAAGAAATTTGGATATAAAAAGAGAATTTTCAGAAAAAATATAAGTATAATTTTAAAAAAATTAGGAGAAACTGTAATTTCACATTTTAAAAGAAACCTAACTATAATTAACCCAAATATAATTTATTAAATTATAAAAAAATTATATAAAATTTCATGAAAGAAGGTTGTAATCATCGTAGCTACTTCAAGAATTAAATTTTAGAGACAATTACATTTACATATCTTGATCTACGGCCTGTATACACGAAGTATCTTTATATTTTAAGTAATTATACATACAACTATCAAAATATTATTATTACTATACAAATCATCCTTTTTTCAAAAAAAAAATTGTACACGCAAACCCCTAAAAAACTTTAAAATTATTGCCGCAATTTTTTTTTATTGTAGAAATAGTTTTATAATCATATAAAAAATAAAAATAATTTATATAAATAAATTATAAATCAGAAATGTAAATATAGTTATCTCTAAATTTAACCTGTATGGTTGGGAAAAGGGAAAAGGGAAAAGGGCAAAAGGTTAAAAAAGGTGGGGGAGGAGAAAGAGAAAGAGAAAGAGGATGTTGGAAAGTGTGGGGGCGGCGGAAGCAACATCGATTTCGACGCACAGGCACAGCCCATCATTTCACATTTACTACTGCACCCCACCCACAAGGAGGAGGACACAGTTTTAGTGCAGTTTCTTTGAAAAGTAATTAGGGTTAAACGGGAAATTAATCGATTCACCCATCCAAACCTAAAATCATGCATCAGAAATTGGGCATTTCCTCCCACATCCATCAAGTAGGGTACGTTGATACAATGAATTATTTACAGCCCTCATCACAAAGTAATTATAACAGTTAAGGATACAACAGGATATTCCCATGTAATCATTAATTACTTAATCATCATGGGACATATTGCTGAAATGGTAGTAGGCTATAGTACTATTGTGGGACTGTGAGTGATTCTTGCAGCTTTTGAACCCCAACACTGTACCTACATAATTAAACCTGCACCAGCTTGTTAATTAGTGTTTCTCTCTCTACGTAACATTAATTCATCATAGCATGCACCACTAATTACACAACTACCAACATCAACTCACTGCTTAATATGTATGCTGTACATATATCACCAGCAAATTAGGATCCACACATGCATATATACATATATGTATTAATCATCATGGGACGTAGCTAATCCTGTACTGTAACACATTCACACACACTAATTACTTATGACTGATCAAACACAAGTACGTAGCACTTGAAGGTAAAATTGCTTCTCTGTTATTTGTGAATCTTATGCATGTAAACAATATTTATGCGCTTTGATTTTGATTGATTTTTGTATGAAAGTGGCTTTTAATTTCCGCGCATCATAACACAACAACTCATCACAGGTATATACATATAGGCCAACAGCAAAACTGCGTCATGCCCCCACATAATTGCAACTCTACCCAACTTCTAATCTAAATTCCATTTCCTAATTAGAACATTTCCGACTTTAGAACATCGATCATACGTCGCCCGCGCGGTGCTATTCTCTAGTTCAAAGCCGCACCGGCCCTAAGTCTGTCTAAGGTAACAGGATATTTATAAAGAACAGTACAACACCATTTACATATATATATGATCATGACTGACTTTATTTCGTCTTAAAATAAAGAATTCCACCATAATTTTTCAGTCTACTGGTTCAAATAATCGGTTCTTCAATTACTTCTAGTGAAAATGTGTAATTGCTTAGTTATTAATTACTAAAAGATTGGTTTTTTATCAGCACATGAGTATATGTTTATTTGAACTCTGCCAACCCATCTTAATAGTATAGATTACTATTTATAACCGCCCTGATCCCATGACTCAAAAACACCCCATATATATGTATGTGCATCAAAACAATTAACATATATAAGATTTATGAAAAGCATATATATTTCCTACCCACCAATGGAACATACAGTCAATGAATATGTACCTCGTTGTGATATATACTACTATCCTTTTCGCATCCCAGGCGACACAATGTCCCCAAGTAGTCCTTGGCCGACCAGATCAGGCTCTGAACTTGCCCCTTGATGATAATCAACTCCATGGGATGCTCCAGTAGCTTTGCCTAATTGATGACTGTGGGGCCGTAATTGTGTACTGTGCACAGAATTTTGAAGTGTGATGGTTGAAGGTGTGAAGTAGCTTGCAAATGCAGGGTCCTGAACCTGATGAGGTGTAATGAGATTGAGAGCAGCGGGTCTGGGATATCCAACTGAGTGGTGACAGTGCTGTCCTTCATATGTAGTAATCACAACTGAGGGGTCCTCATATGAGCGCTCCACTCTTTTCTTTACCGTGCATTTACTGTTTGTACACCGATAATAGCTCCTTCAACAAATTAATTTAATTACAGATTATGATGATGAACCAGCTGTGAGCAAAACTAATTTAATTACTCATCTTACATGCGCATATATATATATATATATATATATATATTGGTAGCCAGTGCATGTTTCCAACTTATGGTTTGATAGGTTAGTTGCATTTTTTGATGGGAAAAATGCAATTTACATTTCTGACATGAGAATGACCAAAAGAATAAGCTCATGTGAAAAAAAAATGACGAAAAATCAAGATCATTTCTCATATCACATAAGGGTGAATTGTATTCAACCCTTTTTTGACTCATACTCCCAGCAAATCAAGATCATGTAAAAAGATATGAATATTTAGAGAGTATACATAAGGCCCATCTTGAATTAATGATCATCATTTTGCTTTTCGATGATTGTAATGGTGAGGAAGACAGTACATGACATTAGATGCGAGAGACAAGGCGAAAAAGACCAACCTTTAGCATGCACATAATTATGAACAATAGGGTCCAGATTATATATTATTATACGTACTTTCTGTCAGGAAATTAAACTAGAGATAAACAGTGAAAGATGCAAAACTAGCAAATTGGTGCATAGGTACATGCATGAGAGATTTCCTGTTGCATATATATTGTTTCTTTCATCACATATATGAATTATTTAGTTGAATATTCATCAAGTTTGCAGCTACCAATTATATGTACGAACATGTTATAATTGGTAGCTGCAAAATAAAAGTTATAAAGCGATTTTATTCTCTTTCTTTCTAGTGAACTATATATATATATACCATTACCATCAATTTGGCATCAGCACATGCATGGCATACTATATATTGCTTTAATTCACCTGCAGTAGGCTAGGGGGTATCATCATGATATTCAGGAACAAATTCGCAATCATGAGGATAATGTTATTCAATTAAAACGTGGTGGTTGATGGCATATTTATATATATGTACCTTGGAAATGGGCTGTTTTTAACTGCTTTCTGTCCATATTTTCGCCATCGGTACCCATCTTCTAGATGATCAACTTCACTTTTAGTCACAAATGCGAAACGTGGCTGTCGAATTCGCTTAATTTGCACCTTCTTCTTACTCTTGCTCCTGCACAATAATTAATTAATTAGCCTAACTCACCTGTATAAATATGTATATATATTTATATATTTTGTTTCTCTGAAATTAACAAGAATACATACAATCATGGTTGGCAGTCATGGTTTTAATTACTTTTTCATATATAGCAGGTTAATTTGTACGAAGAAAACATGGAAGAGTTTTCATGTAAGTATATGGACACGAATTACCAAAATAAATTGGCAAGCAAGCAACGTATGCTTACTAACACTCTTCACTAGGAATTAACATTTAATTTCTCAACCCCAAATAATTTTCACTTTTTACTATTGTAAACAATAATAATGTATTTGGTTTATCATCTTTTTTAGTAAACAGAGATGTTATTGATTCTTACTTCTATCATTTCCAGTCGTTCACAATAAAGTTGACATACATGATGAATCATTTTAATTAAAATACTTAAACATATTAAGTATAATTTACTGTATAAAAAGAAAAGACATGTATAATTTCGATATTTTCGTATATACTGTATAAAAAGAAAAGACATGTATAATTTCGTATATTTTCGTAAAAAGAAAAGGAAAAGAAAATACTTAAACATATTAAAATATACCTCCTTTTCATATATACATTAATGTGTTAATATATAGTTTCGATATTTATCAACACACTAATTTGAAATCATTTTCATTTTTACACAAAAACCAAATAAAACAATGTATAACCTTGAAAATATATATATAGAGAGAGAGAGAATGCATAACTTTGGAAGCAGACAGTATAATTTAAACATAATTAACAAACTCTTAGAAACCAGAATAGCCAACAAATTGTACAATCATTAAAAGGAAATTAACAACCAACTAGATCTCCGGAGAAAAATGTTACTGCTAACACTACACTCCTTGTATGGCTACCAACGGAGCTTGATCTATAATCTTAATTTCTAAGGAAATATGGTAAGTTTCATTAAAACTGAGTTTGGATTAACGGATTTGAAGAAAGAATTTTAAATGATATAGTAAGAATTTGAAATTCATCAAGACTAAATTTAGAATACTTATCCATAAGAAATCAAAAAACTTATATTATTAAAGACTTAAAGTCCATAACTCAAAATCCATTAATCCAAATGCAACCTAACATAAAACACAAACCGACAGGTAATTAATTATACTGATGATGACTATAACAAGAAAACCCTTTAATTTTTTTGAGTTGTAAATGTTTTACCATGTCCCCAAATGTAGATCACGGTTCTTCATATACTAGTATGATAAAAAAAATGTCACAGAGTGGAAATTTGAAGAATGCTAGCTAATGCACAGGTATAATATCAAAAATTTAGCTTCAAATATATAGCAGAAATTAAACGGCACGATTAATATATAATGTAAGATAGTACAATCCAACACAAACTAATGCGTGCATATGTAATTTTGCCAGTGACCACACGTACACTCAAAAACCATATGACTGAAGCATTAAGAATTAATATGCAATAGCAATATTATATGCATATATATAACAGAAGTCCATTTTGTTTCATCAATGTAATTTTCTAACCTAATTATGCAAAATCTTTTGTTTAATTTTTCTACTCAATATATATATGTCGTCGCGCATGAAATGCCAGTAAAGACAATCTACGAAATCTCATAGCTTCGTTTTCCGACAAAAATGTACGATTTTATTAAAAAAAAATTGTATATGCATGTACCGTTATAGTCAAATTTTAAGGCAAAATAGTATTAAGAAATGTATAATAAAGTAATAATAATAGTAATAATAGTTGAGGGAAAGATATCGATATTTTTAAAATTATTTTTGGGGAAAGTGAACGATTAAAAGGAGAATCTATAGCACGCCATTGCCGCCGCAATATCGGCTGTGCGTGGCCCGTGAATAGCTTCATATAAATATACCAAAAAGACCCTGGATTCTCCTAAAATACCGCAAATGTCCCCACCCCACCTTCCAACTTGCGTGCACTGCAGAACGTGTACGGACGCGGGAAGGAGCATTTTTCTGCGGTTAGGAATCTGTTATCTTCTGGAGAAATTGAACTGAGTAATGAATTCTTTTGTTAGCATTTCGGCCCTCTGGGAATCCTGGATTTAGCTACACATGCATGCAGTTACAGTACTACAACACACTACTCACGCTGTGTCCGACGGCGGATTGCCTGCATCGGCGGCGGAATCAGTCGGCCTCTCAGGCGGATCCTCGGACGAGCTTGACGACAGGGAAGCCGAAACAGAAGCCGCCTCCACTTTCTCCTCCCCCACCATCGGCTCCATAATATTACAACTCATATCATCATGACTCCCAGGAGCCGATGAATCCACCGAGACAAAACCATCGGTGCCGCCTCCACCCAAATCGGGCTCGATCCGATCCAAATCAACGAAACCGGTGGACTCCGCCGGAATATTCCAACCAAACTCGCCGAGTATGCTACTCTCTCTACAATCAATCCCAAATAAGTAACCATGATCACTCACCATCTCCGAGCCATGGCGGCCGCACTCCCAGCTCGATGAAGCCCTGAACTCCGGATCCGCCTTGATCTCCTTACCTGCCATAACTCATCATCCAATCAACAAAACTCACAAAAAATTGCTGATCGCCAATACACGAAGCGGAGAAATCAGAAAGCCAGTTAGGGTTTTCGAAAGAGGAGAAAAGAGAAGTAGGCGTAGTAGAGCTGATATTTCATTTTGATTTGATTGGTGTTGCTTTATTTATTTATTTTCTTTTCATTTTTCTGAAAGAGAGAGTTTGAAAATGATAGGCGGAGAGAGAAAGACAGACTAATAATATTTCCTTCTTTTTTATTATTTTTTTATTTATCACAATTAAATCTTTACTTTTTATTAATTTAAAAAAAATAATTTTATATATACTAATTTTTCATCGCACGCCGTTCCCGCAAACATTTAAAAAGAATCTTAATTAGTTTCATACGATAAGAAGAAATAAAATTACGAAAAGAAAAACTATAATAATAAATTACAATAAATACGAAATAGTGGGTCGTTAAGAGAAAAAAAATATATTAAAATTATTAATTTGATCAAATTTTTTTAACGAAAAAAATAAAATAAAGAATAGATCTGGATATTCAAAAATCGGTACGACAAAAAGATTTTTCTTTTATAATAGTATAGACTTTTGAGTAGTACGTAAAATTATATTCTGTTTTCTTAATTATTTGTTGCTGCATGCACGCAGTCCGCGTTAGTATATTAAAAAAAATGAGAGAGGAAAAATAAATTATAATTGTGTATTTATCAAAAATATAAAAGAACGGTGTGAGAGAGAACGAGAAATAATTTTTTTTATAATAGTTTAAATAAAAGTAATATATAAGTGCATGATATATATATATAGATATGAATCAATAATTCAGATTTATAGTTTTCAATAATTATCAAAAATTAAAAAATAAATAAAATTATAACACATTCAGATATTCGCATACTTACGATTCGAACCTATAATCTCGTTTTTACATATATATATATATATAATTTTACAGCTAGCTATATGTCTACTTATACAAAAAGTTCCACATTTGAACGTATTTGTTGAATTGAATTTTTTATAGAATCAATTTTTGAATTTGAATTAAAAAAAAAAAGTAGGTAGGGTTTGAATGATGAGCACTATATATATATATATATGTATATAATAATTTCTTGGCAAATTGTTCCGTTGGGTTAGGACTTAGGGTTGGTTTTGTGGGGCAACTATATATATATGATTAATTATATTTAGATCTCGTCTAAAAATTCACTGTTTAAATATAACTCTCTTTTATTAGGATTTGAATAAAAAATAATAATTTTAGTAAAAAAAATAAAAGAATTATATAAATTTTTAATTTTATCCCTTATTTAATATTTTTATTTAATAATTTCATAATTATGAAGGAAAATTGTAATCATATTAAACACACTATATATATAATATATTATATTTATTAGTAAAAAAATATATATGAGAATGTCAAATGATAGATAAAATAAAAAAATTATGTAATTTTTTTTTTTTTTTTTGCTTACGTCGGTATTTTTCGTCCAAATTTTTACGAAAATAGGTCAGGTGTAAATCGGGATTTTTTGAAAGGGGTGTAAATATATTTTTAAAAGTTATTTAAGGAAAAGGGTAATATAATATTTTTAGAGGGAGTTTGAGTGTAATATATTAACCCATGCATAAATATATAGTAGGTAAGGGAAATGTGGATGAATAAAAACCACAGCATATGCGTGCGTAGGTATATAGATAGGTTTGGTGTACATGCGCCTAATGGTCCAATACCACTATGTATTAATACTTCTTAGTTCTTTACCACTAATAGCACATATCTACTTCACATTCATTAATTGTCTACTTCACATTCATTAATTACTCTATTTATTTATATATAATTACTCTTTGGAATAATTACACTCTCTTTTCCTTGAGAATTGATGCATATAATTATACGTAAATTTTTTGTGGTTTGAAAAATTATATTTAGCACCCATGACATTTGTTTTCGTCTGATAAACAAATTCTTCGTTAGTCAAGATTCACCGAATTTGTTGATATGAATAAAAAAATTACATAGAAAGAAATCTATATTTACCCCAAATTGACTTATTACTAATTAACTGCAGATAAATAATTTTTTTTATAATCAAGTTACCCTCATGTCTTCACACATTAATACATGTGAAGAGATATATATTCACCGTTATAAGGGTAGTTTAAAAATCTCAAAAAATTAAGAAAAAATTTAAAATTTCCGAAAATTTTAGAAGAAAATTACATAAATATATTAAAATTTTCAGAAGATTAAAAATTGATAAATTTATAGAAAATATGGAAAATTTTCTAAAAATTACAAAAAAAGTTTTAGAAAAAGTTTCAATTTTATTTTTTGACAATATGTTCATAAATATATTTTCAAAATATTTTTTTTTTGTCAAACATGTATGAAAATATTTTTAGAAAATGGGGGAAAATTATTTTCAGAAAATGGGGAGGGGGGAGTTCACAAAAATAGGGAGAAAAAGAAAAAAAAACGATCACTTGCCTCTACCAGTGACGACTGTTGATGGCGGCAGTCGGCGCAGGGAGACAAGGGGTCAGGGATTCGGGGAAAGAGAGAGAGGAAAACAGTGAAGGAGAGAAAAGGAGAAAGGAAAGAAAAAATCTGCTAAGTATTTTATATATATTTATTTTTGGAATAAGCTTTGGAACGAATATTTTTTAAAAAATCGGTGCAAATAACCAAAACGACATCATTTCAGTTGACGAGCATTTTTAGCAATAATCATTCCTATTTTTAAAATCGTTCCTAAAAACGAAAACGCAGTTATTTAATCCAAAAACGACATCGTTTTGGAGAATTTTTAACAAAAATATTTCTATTTTAAAAAAAAAAAAAAAAAACCATTCATAATTGTGGGCCAAAATTATTTTTTCAAAAAATAAAAAAATAAAAAAATAGAAAAAACTGTTCCAGACATATTAATGATCGAAAAAAGTAGATCATAAATTAATTAAAGCCATTGAAAATATATCATGCTTTGAATTAAATTGATACATGTTCAGAAGATCAAGTATATTTGTATACATAAGATTGTTAGTCTTACATAGATGTACGTAGCATCTTATACTGTTGTATTAGATCGCTTAATTAGACCATTAAAATTTTAATCAGACTGTTGGATGTTACTAAATCTACAAAATACTACATTCGATGAAGTTTTGGATATCTTTACTATTCAAATATTGAGATATCGTATCTTATACACAATCAACAAGGTTAAGAAAGATGCAACTGTCCATCAGACCATGTGATTTTAGATCGGACCGCTAGATATGTTCACATATGGATAATATTGTTATGTGTCTAAGTTTGAAATTAATCAGGATCCCGGATGTTGACATATTGTAATTGAAAAGTAAACAAGAAATTTGTAGACATATTTAGGAACGATTTTGAACTAATTTAGAAACGATTTTTTGTTAATCATTTTAGAAACGGATAGTTTATATATTTAAGCATGGTTTTATTTGAATTTATTTTAGTAACGTTCAAATATTTAAAAATCCTTCCTAAGTTTGTTTTCCCTTCACTTTCATTTGGCAAGAAATTAAATTTTGTGGAACTGATTTTGGAACAGTTAGAATAAATTGACCATTCCTAAATTTTGATTTTCCATCTTTTTTTATTTATAATATTTTAATGTATTTAGGTGATTTTTCTTACCGTTCCTAAGTAGGAAAATATTATTTTTTGTTTTAAAAAATAATTTTATTTGTGTGGGAACATTATTTTGCAAATTGTCCACAAAATTCGCTCCAAAAAATCATTCTAATTTGTAGTAGATTTTGGAACAATTTTTGAAACACATTACTTTTTAAGTAAAACTCAAAATTTGGAATAGTTTTTGGCATAATTGATTAAGTGTGTACTATAACCATTCCAAATTATATCTCTTTTGGAATACATTTTCTAACTGTTATCTTTTGGAGATTCATTGTCACACATATAGAAACGATCATTGCAAGACCGTCCCTAATTCTAATAATGTGTTCCAACAGAGTTTCAAACATTAACATTACTATTTTGGAACGAACTTTGTAACTGTTAGTTTGGAACACATGTTGCAAACGGTCAAACCGTTCCAAAATTATAACAAAAAAAAAAGTGGATCATGATATCATCTATAAATATCAGTTCCTCATGTGTTTCAAAGCCCGTTTCAATGTGGAACGGTTTCCTTGCCCGTGCCAATTCCTCGCCTTTTTTGTAGTAGTGTATTATAAATAAATTCTCTGTGGTTTAAAAAATTACATTTAACACTCATGACATTTGCTTCCGTCTAATAAATAAATCCTCTATTAGTCAAAATTAACCGAATTTATTGATATTAATCAAAAAATCATAAAAAAAATCTATATTTACCCCAAATTGACTTATTACTAATTAATTACAAATCAAAACATCTTCACCGTTATAAGGATAATTTAGTCGGAAAAAAAATTATTTGACTTGCAATAAGTCGATAATAAGTTAATTGAGGGTAAATATAAATTTTCATTCAGTTTTTTTTTTTATTAATATCAACAACTTCAGTGAATCTTGAGTAACGAATGGACTTATCTGTTAGACGAAAGTAAACTTCAGAGGTGTCAGATATAATTTTTCAAACCACAAATCATTTATGTATAATTACACTAAATCTCAAGGGAGGGCAATGTAATTATCCCTTAACTCTTTCTTTCTTTTTATTTATTCCTCTTTCTTTCTTTTAAGTAAATTGATACTATTAAAGTAGAAATGTAATTATTACTAAAGTTCAATTGCAATTTATACGTTGGAGGGATTCAAACTCATAACCTCATATAATATAGTCATGAGTTCTTAATTTCGCCAACTAAAAAGCCATCATCATCTTTTTTCTTTTTTTTTTCTGCCTCATGCATCAATTTATTTATATAATAGTATAACATATTAATGATATAGGTAATTGATTTGATTTAAATGAGGTCAACTAAATTAATGGATAAATTACAATAACCTCCCCTAAAGTTTAGCATAATTACGAACACCCCCTTATTGTTGGAAAAATTATCAATACCCCTTAATTTTAATGGTCACCTAACAATTAGCTCAATCCATTAGGTTTCATCCATTTTTGTGGTGAACTGACCAAAACGCCCTTATGGATGATAAATTATAATTTTATTTATTTTTTAAAAATTTTATAATTTTTGAATGAACTAAGATAATTTTTTCTATAACTTTTAAAATTTTTCCATCCACCCCGTTTACAAACTTTTACTTTAAAAAAAAAAAAATACAATAAGGACAAAGTTGACAATTTCATACCTCCAATCAAGAATTATATAATTTCATCAAACATTAGGGGGTATTTATAATTTTTCAAACAACGAGAGAGTTTTCGTAATTATATCAAACTTTAGAGGAGGTCATTATAATTTACCCTTTAATTGATTGAGTTAATTAACTATAGCTAGCTCCTCTAGGGGGGCGTACATTGGGAAAAATTATGAGTGGACCGGAAAATATGCATACTACGTTTGTTGAGACGATCCCAATTGCATTAATCTTTGATAATTTAAAGCAGTACCCAAATCAAATTTTAGATAGTATAGGGGCCGAAAAGCTAAATATGAAAAAGTATAAAATGACGTGGGCGATACCTACAAGTGGTTTTTGCATATCCACGTGACATGCATCGGGTGATGAAATAATCAACGGTTGATATTTTGGGTCGTGTCGTCCTGAAAATTCGTGTGAAGTCAATCAGGTAAATATGTGCAGATCGTTGTGATTCCGTTTGGTCATTTTTTCAGGACAAATCTATCTGTTAATAGATTATTTGTACTGAAATCTCATCAAGTATAAAATAAGATTCGCTCGACCACATACGTCTCTTTGTTTGTTTTTTTATTTATTTATTTATTGATTTATTCCTTTATATGCTTTGTATATATCCTTTATGTATAGCTGGAGTCTATATACCCACCTTCTTTTTTCCTAATTAAATAAAATATTTAATGATAAAAGTTTTCCAAAATGATCGATACTTAATTAGTTACGTCTAGAAATAGAATTGTTGGATGGTTTATTATGTACCTGACCTATTTATTTATAATTAAATTTTATTTTTTTCATATTTTTCCGTTCAGATGATATATAGAATGTCTATAATATCTTTAAAGATGACGATATTATAAAAGAAATTAATTAATTAAGCGTTTAAATTACGGAAAATAACAATAGTTGTATAAATATTTACAATGGTTGATGGGCTTAAGCCATTGGTTTTCAACTATTTTACTTTGAGGTAGACTAGCAAGTGGTGCGCTCTGGAGGAAACGTTCTGTTACGGATTCAGACCGGCACATATATACGTACTTTTATTAATATGGGCATTAACTTATTTGTAAAATAATTTTTTTGTTATTAGAAATTACAACGCCTCTTCAACGTATGTTCTGTGTAAGAATTTAAATTTAAAATATTAACAAAAAATATTGAATTGATATTTTAATTTTTGGAGAGTAAACAGATGGGAAATTACTTGCAGATTTATGGGTGAAATTGTAAGTTTAGTCGTGTACATTATGGAGGGTGCCGACCGTTGTTTTGCAGTTGATACACTGTCAATTTTAGTCTTACGATTTATAATTTTGTAGCGATTTCAGTCATTTTGATAGAAATTAACTGACAATTCACAGTAGCAATTAGAAATTTTAGAGAAGTTGGCGTATTTTGCCGATTGGACGCTAGTTCTGGATGTGGCATTAGGCTTAGACATTTTGGATGAAAATTTTGGACATTTAATTTGTACATGATCACCGATCATTCTATCGTGTCACAAAGAATGGAACGGGGGTGTTAATTTTCCCCCAAAATATTAGGCCTAGTGAGGCGAAAGCTGCCACATCCAGAATCGACGTACAATTGGCAAACAAGTCCCGATTTTTCAAAAAATTCCAGTTGATTTCTATCCAAAGGACTAAAGTTGCCACAAAATCACATTGCAGGACCAGAATTGCTAGTGCATCTCAAGAGAATCAGTTGTTGTCACTAGACTTAATTACAATCGAACAAATCATATAGAAACTACTCGTATACTATAATCCATCATCACTAGAGGTAGCCGTTGTCTTTAAAATATGACGATTAGATTGGGCGTACAAAGCCAAACTTTATAAATATATAATGTACATTCATTAGATTTATGAAATTTACCATCCGCCAAAAAATTGCTAACACCTTGCTTACAGGACGACGGTCAACACTCCCTTAATCCCTTAACGTATAGGATTAAAATTACAGTTTTATCCAAATCCAACCTCCTTAAAAAGCTCTGGTCCAGATAAATTCATAATGAAGCCAAACAGGCGTTAATGTATCCACATCAGTAGCTATATTGGTCACCAATGGTTCATATATCCATATCACTCCCCATGTTACTGCTTTTATCTTGAACACTCCTCAAATGATTTCTTTTTTCTTTTTAATTATTATTATTATTGGTTCTTTTAACTAAGTATCTCATTCTAAATTAGAAATAAAATTAATAATGCTGAAAAGGTAGCGAAAGAATTAAATTCCTCCCAAACGTAACTTTGAGATATCGAACCATTACCCGTTGGTAAAATATGTGTTTTAACTCCTATAAATGTATAATAGAGTTCTATCTTTTTTCGGTAGATTTTTGTTGTTTGCTTCTTTTTGTACTTACTTTAAAATTAAAATTATCGACATTAAATTAAATTCTGATATTTAAATGTATAGATAATTTAATAGAAATTAAAATTGAATTTTCTATTTCAGATTCTCATATATCATGACACGTATAAAATAAATAATGTAATTTATCTACATATTAATTAATTAAAACAAAAATTACAACAAGACTCGAAATAAAAAATTCAATTTGAAGTTTGATGTGCGTCAAGATGTGCAGTGGGCCAAAGTAGGTTAGCCAGCTCAGGATTGGATTGAACCAATTATGATAAAGTGGGCTGGTTCAGCCCCGAGCCTGCTTGGACTGAGCTAGTCCCAAGCATTGATACATGGGACCAGCCCAACCCAAGTGGTCGTGGGCCGAACCTTAGCCGAGCCTGCTAAGGCCATTTTTTTTTCTTATAATAATACGTGACATATAATTTTTATTTTATTCTTTTAAGTTGACTATTCTAATAGTTTTTTTTTTTTTTACTTTTTAAACTATAAAAGTATTTATCTTTATGGTTCTACTTCTAAGTTTTAGTACTTCAATTCATTAATACTCTTTATTTATTATTTTTAAAATTTATTTTTAATTTATTGTATGTAACATTAATATTGTAAGCTTGTTAGTCAAATTATTAGTTAAGTTAATAATATAGTCTTAACAATTATATATTTTTTTTAATTCTAAATTTTGTATTATTTATTTATTCATAATATAATCATAATTTAAGTAATTGTTCGAAAGAAAACCTTAATTTCAATTTTTTTTTTTTTAAAAAGCACATCCAGCCTGGTTCAGCCCTCAACCGGGTCGATCCTGAACTGGGTTGATTTAAGAATAGACCTAATCAGGACTCATTAACAAAACCTAAAACCACCTCAAAATCGGCCATACACAGTAATGGGTCGGTACTAAATCAGACTTTTTTAAATTGATCTGTGCCGATTTTAAGTCGATCCGACCCATCGTACACCTTAAAATATGCACAAATAAAAAGCTAGTAACCGACAAAAACAATGGACTTGATTTGCTGGAAAAGTTTGTTTGAACAAAATAATTCATATTAATTACAAGAATGATAATAATAGATGACCGCCAGCCGACAATAAATCAACGGTTCATTATCCATCACCTTTTATAGGTATATATATATATATATATATATACACACACTACACATATTACATAATTACCAAATTGGGCTCACTTTGAGAAATTTTATTCGACTGAGTTAATTCTATTCATTATATCATTCTCTTTTAATTATAGGGTGAATAGCAATTTATCTTATGTGATATTAAAAATGAGTATATTACTCCCTTACGAAAAAATTACAGAAATTTACATTCCTATACTTTTTAAAATGAAGCAATACAGGGAAGGTAAATTGCTTCATTTTAAAAATCATAGAGGGTAAATTGTTGTATTATAGGGAGGTAAATCGCTATTTGTTTTTTCATAAATGGATAATTTGCTCATTTATGATATCACAAGCGGATTGTTTGCCTTTTTCCCTTTAATTATATGTCAATTACAGGAGAAATTTTCTCATAATTTTAAAAAATTCGCACATTTAAAATATTAGGAAAAGAACTCATACTGACTTAATTGCGTGCACTTTTCTATCCATTTTAGCAAAATTCAGTCATTTTTATTATCAGCCTGCGAAATTTTTAAAATTACAGGATAAGACTATCAAAATGGATTCATATCGGACTAAAATTATCCCTATGTTACTTACAAGACTATCTTGCAGTCTTTTTCATTAATCACATGATAAGTATATTTTTACATGATATATATATATATATTTAAATTTGTTTTCATTAAATTAAATATGGAGTAGAATATTTCAAAAACTGGTTAATCCTCAACGAAATTTCCCACCATCAACGAACAATCATGTTCTCGTGAATTGCAATTAATAGAATCCATCATTATGGTAAGTGGTTGCCAGGTCATGATTTCCGCGCAATCCATCACGTTTGTGTAGAAACACACAGACACACATAAAAGAAACGTGATACTAATAAATTACTATTATTGGTCCACCGAAATTAATTTAATTAAAAAAAAGTGAATAATTAATTGATAATATATGTGTTTTTTTTTGGGGGGTAAATGTAAGTTTCATTAATAAAACAAGATCGTACAGTACAACAATGCTCAACTGGTAGTTTATCCTTCGACAGGCCAAGGAATACGCCATAATTTATATAACACATATGAACTAACAGAACGAGATAAATTAGCACTGATAATCCTCTGTCTAATATCTTCCACAATAATGGTGGCTATGATATTCAGTGGTCGCTTCGTATGCTCAAAGCGTCTCAAATTTCGTTCCCTCCAAATGTGGTAAATGCAGGCAGCCAGCAGTGCACGATAAGCCAAGTTAATGATATGTTCCCTCCGTATGTTTTTTTTTATTTTTTTATTTTTTGAAGTTTTGAAGGGAGGGGGGGGATAGGTAAAGGGTAGGAGGGTAATTTAGATGGGGTGAAATGATACTCAAATTTGGAAGTGCAATGGGAATCAAGAATTGTAGGATGAATTGTCCTTTTTTGCTCCAACTTATAACATTTTGCTCCAACTTCAGTGCACTTTCAATTGTTCTTTTGAAAAATTGTGGTTTGGAGAATCATTCAACTTTGAGTGGTCATTTCACTCTATATGTTGTGTGGATTTCATAGGGATGGACCCCACTCAAGAACTTGTATGTATCATAGGATAAATTCTTATAGCATATTTGTATTTCTTATTTTTGTTTTTTATACGATTAAAAAATGGTATGAGACGAGCCACCAACACGATAATCGTTCTTAGAAGTGACTATAAAAATCCCCCACTGTTGTGAAATGTCCAGTTAAATTGCAGCTACTACCAAAATGTGAGCTCATTGCTGCAGACCCGTCAAAATTCGAAAGTGGGGTAAGTCAGATCTTGTAATCGAGTCACGGGTCTAGAATTGTAAGTGAATTCATATTTAAATTTATTTAGTCTTTTGACCTGCCTTAAAGGGAAGTACAGTTCGTCCTACTTGAACTGGCAACTATACCGGCACATTTGCACTAGTTAGACTTATTCAAATAATGGTATCCACATAAATAAATCATCATAACAATAGTAATAATGGTAATTTTTCAGACAACGATGGAGTATTTGTAATTATGTCAATTCCTGTAAGAGCTCGTTGTAATTTATTCTAGTAATAAACCTTTCTAGACGAGCCTAAAATGAGATTAAATAACGGCCCGGCCCGGCCGAGAACCCATTGGGCCAACTCTATGGTTCAGCTAACTGGGCTTATCTCTTCTCCTGTGTAAATCCAGCAATCAATATGTTGAGAGTTTAAGGCCTAAAAAGAACAGAGAGAAAGCAAAAATGAGATTGCACTCTTCTCCATTTCAGTTCACTGATGGAAATTGGCATTGAAAGAGTTGGAAAAAGATGCAGAGAACCACAGGAGAACACTTTAACTGTACTGATTTAGCTACAATTTGACTAACTAATAGTGTGGGAGAATACCTTTAAAAGCCGGCTTCATCCTCAAGTGTGTTGTTTGATTTATGGTAGCACCACAGGTTCAATCATCCATATGTCTCTAGCATACTGATGGATTGTCCGGTCGCTGCTGAACTTGAAAGAACCGGCCGTGTTTAGGATCGACATCTTGGTCCAGTTCTGCATCCAACATCGTTCCGACGTGTGAAAACATGCATTCAATGAAAAACATACTTATCATGAGGATAAAAGAGTGTTCACCCTCTGATCCCTGTATGCCTCGTCGACGTTGTCTTGGCACTCTATGTAACTGGGGAAGTCCTTGCCAACGAGGAAATAATCAGCTCGGCCGTAGCCCTCGTTTCCTTCCAGGGATCCCATCAGATCGTCGTAGTTGTAAGGTCCAAACACGCCGGCTCTAACGAATGCTTTGACTTCTTCAAACCTAGGATCTGGCACAAACTGCAGACCAGATAGAATAGTTGAGTAGACTGAGGTAGATGTTGTAATGAGATTGTTGGGCTGAGCTGCACTGTTACCTTTCCCTCAGCTCTTTCTTTGCGAAGGCCGGCAATTTCATCAGCACGAGCACCAAAGAGGAAGAAGTTGTTTTCTCCGACTTCTTGCCTGATTTCAACATTAGCTCCGTCTAACGTTCCTATAAGAAGGCAGCCGTTCATTGAAAATTTCATGTTGCTCGTTCCACTAGCCTCCATTCCAGCAGTGCTGTTCCAGTGTGAGAAAGAGACATTAGACGAACTTATCCCATTATCAGATGATTTTTCTGTACTTGCTCAAATGCTAGCCTGATTCAATAGAGTAACATCGAGAAGGTGCATGGTTGAAGTACCTGATATGTTGAGACAGCTCACTTCCAGGTATAAGAACTTCTGCTACACTGACATTGTAGTCTGGGACGAAAACGACCTGAGAACACCAAATACGCCATGTTTTGTGGTCATCTATTATGTTTCTGAAGCTAAGATTGGAGGAAAAAATGGTAATAAGATGTGTAATATATCATCACAGTTATGTTCTTTGAAACATTTCTCAGTATTACCTTCAGAAGGTCGCCGATCTCAGGATCATGATTTATTGTAGCACCGACATCAGTAATAAATTTTACTATTCTCTTAGCTTGGACATATGTAGCAAATGCTTTTCCTCCAAATATGCAGACTCTTGGAACAAACTTTGCTTTTCTCTCCTCAGCGCTCATTTCTTTCATCTTCTTGTAGCGGTATATGATTCCCATGATATTCAGCAGCTGTCGCTTGTATTCATGGATGCGCTTTATCTAAAAGCACCTTAGATGGTATCAGTTTGAATGCTCAAGATAAGGCAAAATGGACGAAAACAGAAGGCACAGAGAAACAACATTTGTAGTTATAACAGAAAGTTCATGCTGAACAGATAGCATTCAGTGTCCTAATTTTAATGAATATAGTTGAGACGAATAATGAAGGACCTGCACGTCGAACATTGCATCCGGGCTGACAACATATCCTGTTTTCTCTTTCAGAAAAGAGACAATTTTCTTCTTATTGTTCATCTTTGCCTCCCTCCATTCGGACTGGAGTTCTTCGTTATCAGCAAACTGTAAGAAATTTTTGGGTAATGAATAGTTATGCAAACTCAAATCCAGCCTAATGATATATTTTCAATTTAAATGGAAAAAGGTTTAGTAAGAAGTTGGATTTAAACATATACCTTTCGCAGCTCAGCTAACTTTTCGGTGTTTATCAGCCAGTCTTCGGACCCTGTCCACTTGGTTATGATACTACTGAGCTCTGGATTACAAAATCCAATCCATCTTCTAGGTGTCACGCCGTTAGTTTTATTCTGGAACTTCTCAGGCCACAACTATCAACAAGTGAAAGAAACACAAGTCAGTTGCACGACGGCCCATGATCTAGCAAGCAAAAAAAGCTGACTCCAAAGAATTCATTATGTTACCTTGTAAAATTCATTGAAGACTTCTTTCTTGACAATATCACTATGAATTTCCGCAACTCCATTCACAGCATGTCCGGCAACAACACATAAATTAGCCATGCGGACCAACTGCGGTTGGTTTGGGTCAGGTTCAAATGTCGACTTTACTTTCTTCTCAGGATCCTCTGCCTTAGGCACTTTAGCTTCCTTACCTTCTTCACTAGGTCTCTCAGCTTCTTCCTCATCAGCAGGTTTTGTCACTTCGTCAGATTCAGCATCTTCTGCTTCTTCTTCTTCTACTTCAACAGCATTGTCAATTAGGGTTTCCTGTGACTTGACAAGTGAATCTAGGACGGCAGAAGGTAGTTCAATATTATCCAAAATCCTCATTTGCTTCAGCTTTTCCTTCAGCAGCTCCAGGTCCTCAGTTCCGTGTTCTTGAATGATAGTATTAATAAGCTGCATAGAGAAGCATATAAGTTCAACATGAAAGTTATGTGTCCTGGACAGAATCGAGTATAGAGGAAAACAATACAAGTATATAAGTAATAAAATACACACTATGTAATCCCTGTAGCTGACATATATAAGCACGAAAAGCTGGTTTTGTCGTCGAGTAAATGCAAGAAAAATGTACCTCTTCATCAATCATTCTTATGATTTCAACATGTCTAGGAAGAAGTTCTTGGAGAAGACTCAAACTCCATTTCTCCAAAGCCTCAGGTAGAACAGTATGGTTAGTGTAAGCCACAGTTCTGGTGGAGCATTGATACATATCTTAGAAATATGCATTACCAAGTAATCCCAAGAGAACAAGAACATGAACTGTTAATTGAAAATTTATATGCAACCCAACGAGGAAAGAACAAAGCAAAGTACCTTTGAGTGATACCCCATGCTTCCTTCCAGCTCAGACCCTTCACATCTATTAATATTCGTATCAGTTCAGGTATGCACAGAGTTGGATGGGTATCATTCATTTGTACAGCAACCTTTTCTGGGAATTTCTCCCAGTTCACTGGCTCCCCGGATCTCCTCTCAAATCTTGCTATAATATCCTGGAGGGAAGCTGAGCATAGTGTGTATTGCTGCTTCAGTCTAAGTGACTTCCCTTCATATGATTCATCCCCAGGGTATAAAATGTAGCAAATCTGATCCGAAATTAAAGAGAAATAAGTTAAAGAAAACAAACAGAAGGGGAAAAAAACTTCAAGTCCATATTTGGATCTGATGCATGCCTTTTCAGCCCTTTTCATGGCTTCATATGCTTTTGCATGCTCTCCAGCGTTGAAAGCACGTAAGTCGAAAACGTCTGCAGCAACTTTTGTCGACCAAAGCCGGAGGTTAATGGTTGTTTTAGTTTTATATCCTGGTATTGGGACATCATAAGCAACAGCAATGATGTCTTCACCTCCGACCCATTGTTTCCTTCCGTCTGGACCTTCAACGACTTTTCCGTAAAACTTAACAGGATAGGATATATCATTTCTTACTATTTCCCAGGGATTGCCCATCTGGTCCAAGAATTCAAGTAGTTGTCATGTCAATAATATGAAAAAACATGTATACCGGCTCTTCTGTCTTGGTGTAGCCCTCAATAAAATAAAGAACAAACTGCACTCGAGGGACTATGATTTTCAGCAGAACAATTTACAGGAATAAAACAAACATAGTCAAGCCATACCTCAAGCCAATTTTCAGCAACTTCCTCTTGACCATCTTTTGTAATAAGTTGCTTGAATAGACCGTATCTGTATCTCAGTCCATAACCCCATGCCGGGTAATTAAGTGTTGCCATGGAGTCTAAAAAGCAAGAAGCAAGTCTCCCTAATCCTCCGTTTCCCAGCGCTGCATCAGGTTCCTGCAATCATCATCAACCCAAGTCGTATCTTTTGTACTATAACCAAGCAAACTTCCTATGTAAATGCAGCAAAGAACTAACGGCATTAATGAAAACAATGAGACTTTCATATTCAAACAGTTGGAAGTGTCTCTTCACAATGAAGATGAGGTTTGTCGAATCAAGAAGTTGCCTGTCTCCTACCTTTCCGGCTACATCTTCCAAGTTGTGCCCCAGCTTTTTCAGTGCCTCAGCATAAGCCCCTGTGAGCTCCAAATTACCAATTGCGTTCAACAAAGCTCTACCCTGTAGACACACGGCCAGTAAAATGTACCGATAGACCATAAACAAAAAGGGCTGATTCAATGGAGAGATCAACGCAAACCTGAAGATATTCCATGGAGAGATAGTAGGCCTGTTTTACGTTCATTTTTTCGTAGTAATCATAAGTCGTGTTCCAATTTATAATGAGCATATCACGAACACTCTCAGCCGTGGCATAATATGCTTTAGGAAGCTCAAACAGCTCAGGGGAGAACGATGGTGTGAATTCGGCATGATACTTTATACTCGATGCAATTGATGCAGAATCAGGCCGCAGAGCATCTAATCCAACTCCTAGAACAAAATACAAGATTTCACTACTCTTTTAACAGTCAATGTTTATTGTACTATAGCCTCCCTCAAATTTTTACAGACAATTTGTGGGCTCATGAGCTAGTATGAAACATGGTACTTCATCAAAGAGGGACTAAGGCATCTCTCTCTCTCTCTCTCTCACTCTCTCTCTCTCTCTCTCTCTCTCTCTCTCTCTCTCACACACACACACACACACACATATATATAACTGAAATCTAAAATGCAAGAAAGTGAACATATAATGTATGAGATGCACACAAGAACAAGTGCATCACTACACCAAAAACAACATGAACAGAATAACAAAAAATCTCACCATATTCCAACAGCTAAAAAAAGCATCAAAATTGGGTGGCAAAATGCAAAATTTCTTCAAGTTAAGATATTAAACCTTTTTTTCCTTGTTCAAGAGCAGGAGGGTCCTCCAGTTTCTTTGTCTGTTTCCTACTAGCCACATTCTTGACCAGGAAGCGCCTGCCAGAATCAGAATGAACACAGGTCGAGGGCTTCTTGAACGAGAACTGCCATCTGCAGAGCTTGTTACCGCTGCACGCAGATAACAGAGCAATTCCCGAAACTGAACTTGAATGTGAAATCCACAATGCTGAAGCTTCCATACTCTTTCTCAATTACTCAAACTTCACACACACACACACACACAGCACAATGCTTCTCTGTATTGTGTGTGTGTGTGTGTCCTTTTCCTTGCTCTGGGAGGTGGGGTGGGGGGTGATCAAGATTCAAGAAAGTTGATGAAGATTGTAAAAGCACGAGGGGAAATGCTGTTCGTTGTTTTCCAACCACTACCCTATTGCAGTGCTAAGATATTTTTCTGCATTTTGGTAATATCTGCCCACCCACTAGTCCACTTCATCACAAATTTTTTCAAAAAGAAAAAAAAATCACATGCTGTAAATGTTGTGATGAATTTTAAGGCAAAAATCCAAAATAGCAAATCTTGCTCGAAATCCGCAATTTCGACGGTTGAACTCTCAATTAAATGCTAACTTCATCGAAATTGTGTATTAGGTTCTTGAGAATGAAACAAGAACGTGAAGCTCGTCGGGGACGCCAACGACCCTCCAATGCTCAAGTTAGTGTGATCGAGGTAAAAATGTGCGATTAGAAGAAAGTAGGTCGAAAAAGTAATGCTACAATTACCACAAAATATAGCGTCTTGGGGTATTTATAGAACTTATGTGGATATTGTTGTATTGGCCACGTGCCATTATCCTGTTAAATATCGTCCTCGATCGGACAATTCTCCTGTCGGGATCTTCATGTAGGATTCGTCCAGGTCCAAGTTTATCCGACCCGTCTTCTTAGTGACATACAGATTTGAAGCGCGTAATAACTTAATTACCCTTCATTAAGAGTATTTTAAATATTTCACATAAAAAGTGGGTTTTACCCATCAAATACAAACAAGAAAAATACAAAAATAGTGGGACTCAAAATTATCAACCACCTTTTCTTTGCTTGTTCTTGTTTCTGCATTCTAGTGTCAATTATTAGGACAACTCGGGCATGTAACATCACTAACTTCATATCAAAATTTGACGTTTTACCTTTATCTTTTACTGATATATAAGAAAGAAAAGTATTTTTCACTCATAAAACTTCCATTTATGACATGGTGACACTGATACTTTTGTTCTGTCCTTTATTTCTTTCTTTTTGTGAAATGTACTGTGTTGATTTAACATTTTATTTTTATTGATAATATATTTTAAAATATAAAATATTATTTATTATATGAATACAGGATTAACGTATTACAACGGCTAGTAATTTATAAATTCGAAGGAAATAGTATGTGCTTCATGTCATGTGTTCTAAATATAAAATTGGGAGTAGAGGAAGCCCAACTTGGACCATTAAATGGTCCAAAATTTGATAGAAGCCCAATATGGATTAGGCCCAATTCAATAACAATTTGGTCCACTTTATGCTGTGAGGAAGCCCAAGTCTAGGCCCGGCCCAATAAATAGTGAGAGCGAAAGACACTCAACGGCTAACGGTCAAGAAGGCTCCCGCCTGGTTCTCCGCCGCGCCTCTCATCTTTTCTTCGCTATTTTTCAGAGTACCGACACCAAAATCCCGATGGTTATTTTTCTCTCTTTGCTTTGTGGGAGAGGAATTTTCTGCTTTTTATTTTTATTTTTCTGTTTCATCTCCTGCATTTCTCATAAACGGATTCTCTTAATTCTCTGCCAGCCATTGATTGAAAAAACTCAGACCCTTTTAATAGTTCAGTCCATCAGGTAATATTCCGTAGATTTTGGGGTTGAATCAGTTCATTTCTTTATCTTTTGTTGGTTTTTGGATGAAACCCTTTTTGTTTGTTTTCTTGATTTCTTGGCTGATGTTCATGAAGTAATTGTACGTGGTTTATAGATAGAAAGTTTTGGTGCAAGATTGCTTCTTTTAGTTCAGTAACATATTATTGATATCATTTATTGCCAACGCCATCAAGAATTGCCACATTTTGAGTTTTAGTCCGATTCTTGGGGGATAGGTGTTTGAAAAGGCTGTTGGTTTTGAGTTAGTAGATTGCAGAGATCAATTGGCTGGAAAGATGTTCGGGTTTAGGAAATCACCTGCAGAGCAACCTGAGGATGACAAGAAGAATGCCGCTGCTCCTGCACGAAGAGCTTCCTCTGAACCATCACTTGGTTTGCCAGATGATCCCGAAGATTATTTTGGAAAAGCTCCCAAGAACAAGCAGAAGAAGGACTTCGACAGCATGTCCCAGCAAGAATTGGAGGGCTATGCTGTAAATCAGGCTGAAGAGACGACGAAATCTGTGAACAACTGTTTGAAGATCGCTGAGGATATTAGACAGGATGCTACTAGGACCCTTGACACACTGCATGAGCAGGGCGAGCAGATCCACCGGACACATGTGATGGCTGCCAATATGGACAAAGATTTGAGCAAGGTACAGTCACTTGCTTATTGATCTCTTTGTTTCAGAATGTTGTCATGAATTGAGGAGTATTATGTTGATGGATTGTTATCTTAACTTTGATGCCTTCATTTAGTTTCAACTGATGCTTGTAAGTTTTTCTTTCAGGGTGAGAAATTGTTGAACAATCTTGGGGGAATGTTTTCAATGCCTTGGAAGCCAAAGAAGACGAAGACTATCACAGGCCCGCAAACGTCAAAAGGTTTTTATATCGTCCCTGGTTGTTAACTCGATACATGTCCATTATTGTGATCAGTATTAGACTCAAAATTATAGAATTACACCTGCTAAATAAGGTTTGTTATGATCTTCACGTCATGATCAATTTCACATTATCGTTGCACAGATGATAATGATAGAGGAAAACGAGGCACCGCAGAGGAACGAGAAAAGTTAGGCTTAGGTACCAAGGGAAAAGGCTCCCGTACACCTCCTCCAGAACCAACTAATGCTTTGCAGAAAATCGATGTACGTCTTATGGTTATATGAGATGCAACGAGTAAAGTGGTTGGGAGCTATGAATATATGAATCTGTTTTACTTCATTTGTTTCTGGCATTGATCTGTTTATTAGGTGGAGAAGGCAAAACAGGATGACGGGCTTGGCGACCTTAGCGATATATTGGGTGAACTGAAGGGCATGGCAGTTGACATGGGAACTGAACTAGACAGGTTATTGACATCTCATGTTATTTTCTCTAGTCAGAGTTTGCTTGCTCTCCTAATTCCCTGTAACCTTGCATATAGTAAAAGAGAAGCTGTTTCTGCATTATAACAGGCAAAACAAGGCCCTTGATGATCTTCAAGAAGATGTTGACGAACTAAACAGTCGTGTTAAGGGTGCCAATCGACGTGCACAGAAGTTGCTTGATAAGTGAAATTCTAGCTCGGAACGTAGAGACCTGAATAGCTCACCAACAAAGTTACAATCCAACCGATTGTTTCGTTTCCGGTTGAAACTGATTACCTTGAGCTGAGGATGAATCCAAGAAGTGATGTGTTTGCAGTCATTTTCTTGAGAAAATAGTTAAGTCAAGTTTGTTGTAATTTACACCTTCTGATGTTTGCTTTCAGTAGAAGAACTTCTGTTTATGTTGTATTGAGCAGTACTTTTAATGTTTGTTTCTGCTAATGTTTAGTTTTACTTTCAATAGAAGAAATTCTCTGCAATTTTTCCAAGTTCATTTTAGCCAACTTTTCAATTAATGAGTAATAAGCACAACTACTATACTATGCCACAAGAATATCTGGGCAATTTTTGCCTTGTTCCATAATGCTTTAATATCACAGTAGACGTATTTGATTCGACACCACTAATAATAAAAAAATAAAACTATTATTTTAATCAAATAAAAAAATACAGTGACTTGAGTAAACAACAACTAATTCAAATATATTCTCATTTTCACATTAAAATCTATACAATGTAGATATGACAAACTAATCACTGTGCAGCAATGACTAACAAATACTCTCAGGACAATAAGTTGGATATACAGAGTTTTATGGCTATATGGCTTTTACACTGCATCTAGGCCAGGTTGACAAAATTCCATATACAGCAGACTTGAAAGAACAAACATTGTTCATTCATAAAAACACATTTACAAACCAGAAGAATTCTTACAATTCTCAGGAATTCAAGTTTCGTCGCTCTTGACAGCAGTCCACTGTGCCTCCGTAGCAGCACTCCTTCGAGAACGTGAAATAAAACCTAAAACATACCCAATAAATGCTCCTAGAACAAGTATACTGGCGAGCATAACATACCATGAAAGTTTTGAGTTTAACTTGCCCATTACTGCAATACCATCAGCATTACTACCATCAGCACTAGCAGCATGACCGTTGAGGACTTGTCCTGAAGCCATTATCTCCACCACATCGTGTACCTCTCCATCATGGTTTCCTACATATGATAATGTAAGTTTCTCTTTATTGGCATTAAGCCTGACGTACCCAAACTCACCAGCTCGATACATTGATCGAACGGGTTGCGGGAAAACAGGATCGGTCAGATGGTCTGGCCTTGGTTGCCAGATGGGTTGCCAATCTTGGCCGGCCATACCAATCACCAAATGGACGGGGAACGCCTTCCACTCTTCCCCATTTGCGCCCAAGCTTCCACAAGTGTAGTTATTAAGAGGGCAAAAGCGCTCATACCTATGTACATGACCCCACAATGCCAAAGTCACCTTGTTCTTCACAAAAAGATGTTCCAGGTGCTCCTGCAACCTCTCTTTGAAGGGGACATCTCTTGTTTCGTAGCTGGTGGTGTACATTGGCCTGTGACCTTGGACAACCACGTAAGGAGTCTTGTTTCTATCCACCGATTCCAGGTCGCTTTTCAAGAATTCATACTGTTTACTTCCAGAAAGGAAGTTAGTTTCTGTAGAGAAGTAAACAAAATGGACTACCCCCAGATCAAACGAGTAAAATAGATTTCTCGTAGCAGGGGCTCTTGTTCCTGTAGGCTCCGAGGAATTTCCAGGCATGTTGAATCTAAGACTGTACGGCACTCCACACTCTCCGCCCCCATCTGTACCATAAACAGAGTAAGCCCAGTCAGGCCTCCATGGCTGCAACGGCCAATCATATTCGTGATTACCAATGCATACATGGTACGGGACTTTGGATGCAACTGGTTCAATCTGGTTGAAAAAGTTATCCCATAACCAAGAATAGCCTCTGGCATAGCTTATGTCTCCAATATGGGAGATCAAAGCAGGCTTGTTGCCAATAGCTTCGATATCTCTGTTTATCCACTTGACAGTCGAGATGCTTTCTTCCTGCGTGCGCACAAAAGTTGAGTAGGGTGTGGCAGTTCCCATGTCTCCAAATAAGAAAGCTATTGTTTCACTTGAGTCTTTAATTGGTGACACAAAGCTGTAAGCTGTGCTCCAACCCCCCGAATCACTACCAACCTGCCATGTTTAGTTGAAAATATGGTTATTCTCATGTTTCAACTCATATGGACTAAAATAACACTGGACAAGATAAAATAAGAAAAATGCATCTCTTCAAACCAGGACGAAAGATGATAAAACATGACACTCGAGATGAAGCAAAGAAAATATTCATTTCTCACTTAGCAATACAAAATAGATTGAACCATGAGAAGCTGACACCACCTACAACAATCATCTCCTTCCTCTTTAGTTCATCACACGGATATGACATAGACTAGGAAAATTTCTGCACTAAACAAGAAACAACTCTGCTACTTAAAAACCAACGGATAGAAGGCTCAGCCATCGACGGACACATTAAGAGAAGCAACAACTACCACTTAAGGTTGTGAAGGAACCTGAAAGACTCATATTAGACAGCATGGAATTTTATCATAAAATGATAGTCCAAGAAATCCGCAGGAACTCAAGAGAAATATCTCTTAATTCAGTCCACTTTGTGCCGATTGCCATGCAGCATAATGTCTTTCACAAAGGAACAAAACATCTACTAATCATAGGAGATCAAATCTGTTTTCTGCCTAATCAGATAACATAAACTGAACAGAACCAAACTGTAATAACCCGAAAAACACAAAGTACAAAAGTCATTAAAAATTACTAAAAAGAACAATTACCTGATAATAATACCTCTTCCCATCCTCCAAACCAACCATGATCCCATCATGTATAAAACCCGGATCCCTCCACCCAACGCTCTCGTTCGCCGGCGCATCACACATATCCTCCCTCTCATACCTCGACACCCGGGTACCCACAACCTTACCCATTTTGCTCCGGGTCAACCCATATCTCACAAAACTCTCTTTCCCATCATGGGTCACGAACATAACCCGCATCTCCCCCGCCTGACCCGTCAGTGCCAAGTGAACCTGCTCGGGGCCCCGCCCCGGTTCAAACAGGACAGTTTCCGACTCAGCCAACAGGTGCTTTGTCCGGGGCAAGGGATTATGATCATGGTCTTGCTTTTTCGGGTTGATTTCGGACTCCGTCCAGTGGAAGATCCGGAACTGGTAATCCGATCGCAGGTTGATCAAAGGGATCGTGATTGAACCCGACCCGGATTTCCATTCCGGCGACTTTGAAAGGAAAACGTAACCGATGAAATCCGGGTGCGAGGAGTTTGCAGGTGAGTAAATCCCGAGCCAATCCAGCGGCGACGGGGAGTCAACCCCAGACCACCGGATGGTTATGGGGTCTCCCGATTTGGGAACGGATCTGGAGCTGAGCGAAATGGAGACCTGCGATGAGGAGGAGAACTGAACGAGGAGCAGACAGAGAATCCACAGAAAAGGTATAAGCTTTAATGGGATCATGATTTCTTGAATCTTGATCAACAACTTAACAAGATTTTCAGAGATCAGAGCTGAAAATCTTGGTGGGGAGTTCGCAGCTCAATAGCACAACACTATATAACAAAAGAATTCTCAACATCCTATTTTTAGAGGACTTACATGTCTCAATATTATAATTTACACTTACATATATTTATAAAATTAAATAAATTCCTATCAAAAAAATAAAGTTAAGTAAATTTAATTTGGATATATATATATATTAAAACAAAAATTTCGAACATTTTCAAATGAATAAAGTATCGCTATTGAACCACTTAATCATCCTAATTAAATTAAGAGAGACCATAGTTGATTGAGCATAAATGTGTAACATATGATCACCAAGATTGTTATTATTATTTATTTTTTTCATAAGTGATATAAAAAAATAAGTATTATTCAAAATAATTATAAATTTCGTTATATTTAGAAAGTGCGAAAATTTTTATTTTTAGAGAAGATATTTTTATAAATAAATAAAAAAAGGCTAGAAGTTATAGTAGAGTGAAAAGTTATACTGTTCGTAAAAAAAATAAATAAATAAAAGATAGGTAAGTTAAATTGTATAGTATTGGAAAAAAAAATATTTTTACAATATACATAATTATTAAATACTGTCTTGTCCAAATGTATTAAAAATACACTATTTTTTCTTAATATTGCACTTGTCTATGTTAATAAAAATTATTTTTTCTCAAAATAAAAAAAATCGTTTCTATTAGTAAGTTCCATATTTAATTTTTAAAAATATTTGTCATTTATGTTATTAAATATTAAAGCTAATAAAAAATTTGAATGTTTAATTCAATAATATTTCAATTAAATAATAGATTCCATTAAATAATAGAATTATAATCACAATAAATAAACTTGCTTGCAATATATATATATATATATATAAATATTAATAGATCAAAGAAAATTAATTTATATTTTTCTTCGATATAGGAATGATATTATATAATATAGCAAACAAATTATAAAAAATGAATACTAACTATGAGAAATATAAATTTTATTATTGTAAAATTATTCAAATTATTTATAAAGTCCAATATCAATTTTAGACGCGCAATTTCAAAAATAAATTAAAATTAAAATTACTAAAATGAGAATAAAAGTTATCAAAATAAAATTATTTTTTAAAAAATTAAAGCAGCTAAAAGCATCCCTTAAATTTCTTATAACATTTCCATTGAAGAAAATAATTTAAATTTGGTAGTAATAAAAGTTGTAAAAATTAGAATATGGCATATTCCTTTGGATATTTCCTTTTGGATAATTAGTGCCTTTTCTCCTAACTATCAATAGGCCGAAAAAAAAATTAAAAATTAAAAATTTTATCTACGGAAATGGGCTTAGGCCCATTTGTTTTGAATGGAAGCCCACAAGAAATGAAATCACAAGTTGGCCCAATAAGAATATTTTTTCTTATCATTATATTTTATAAAATCACACCATGCTAATGATATTATTATGTCCTCACTTATGATTGTATTTTCATAATTTTATTACTCACTCTATTTTCATTACTACTCTTTTTGCTATATATTGCATTAGTTGACCCTTTTTATACAATTTACTACCTAAAATTTTTTATATGCAACTTGCCCCTGAAAAATCCTCCTAAAATCTCTTATTATAGCCAACATCATATCAAACTTTGAATTCTCAACTAACTTCTAAACTTTCGGTCAACGATATCCTCAAATTTACACCAGCATACGACTTGGACGTGCCTATTTATAATAAATTCTACCAAAATGTGTTACCAAATCGCAAAAATTTACTAAGATACCATATCAAATTGTCAGTTTTACTTCTTGAACATCCAAAACTCTAAATACCTCTAATTAAAGGAGAACAAATTTCAATATAGCCTTTATAATTTTCAAATCAAAGTGATGCCATTAATAAGCTTATTGTCTAAAGGTAACAACATAATCTTAATCTCAAAATGCTTGATAATTTAACATTCAGCTTGGCCTACAAATATTTTAAAAAGTTTTGTGTGTGTTTAATAATCTCATTTGATGTGCGACATTCTTTTGAAAGATGTTTATGTATCATTTCAAACATGGAAATTAGCAAAATTATAGGACAAAAAATATATTAAAGCGTTCAAAAATAGTATTGACACTAACAAAAAAAAATAGCGGAATTGCATAATAATAAAATTAAAAATCACCTACCTTTTTAGCAAATTTAATCATTTGATGTTTCCTGCGAAGGATATGGCTTGCAGACCCCGCCTCGCCAACTTCGCTCCCTCAATTTCTTTGAAGTGTACAAAAGAATAGTGATGAAAAGGGAATGAGCTAATGCTAATCTCTTCTCCGTGAGAGGCAAATACAAATTTTAACTCAGAATATGTCACTTTTGGTGACAAATTGTCGATCCACAAGTTGTTGGATGGATGAATCTCCCGCTGCAAATCTTTGATGGACGCATCGTGGTTCTAGGTAGCTTGAACCGCTGATTTTACAAATGGCTGCACTAAACTGGTCAAATAGAGAGAACAATATAAGTGACGGGACGTCGGAGATTTCGATTTGAATGAAAAGCGGAATAGAAGGAGATTTGTGTGCAATGGGGATGTGGAGGAGTGAGGTTTTGTAAATATTTGAAAATATTATAACTTTAAACTTGAATTAAATTAAAATTCTAAATTTGTTCTGAATATTACTTATTATAAACATTCATGTGTTTCTAATTTTAAATTGTTGATTTTTCAAGCAGTTTTTCCTTGGAATTTCATTTCACACTAAAGTAAATGCTTTCATTTTTGCATTACTTAGTCTTCAATATTTTTTCTTATCATTATATTTTATAAAATCACACCATGCTAACGATATTATTATGTCCTCATTTATGATTGTATTTTCATAATTTTATTACTCACTCTATTTT